>NC_088877.1:20486437-20786437 GCF_032884065.1 Artemia franciscana
AAACACAAGACTTAGAGCCAAGACATCGAAAAATAAAATATAGTAGTGCACAAAACCATATCTTTTGGTCGATAATATTGGTCGGCCAACAGGATGAAAGAATTCAATATTCGTCACTGTTTGGCAGATGCAAAGGCAAGGACCCACGTTTACAGTCGACGGGCTACTGTTAACAATCATAATACGATCGATAGCGCTATTAATATGTTCAGGGAAATCTGAGGGCATGCAATTAGTTTTATATTTGGACATATACGGATCCAATTTGAATATATTGATTATTTGATTTGTGTTCACGATGTCAAGTCTAAAAAATCACTGCCATCGGGGATATTTTCCCATCAGGTTTCAAATTGGTTTAGCGAGATTAGTGCTATACCGTTTGTCAACGGTTCGGTAAAGGCACACTCTAAACGTACGGAGTCCGCTCGGAAAATGCTCATATCTTGAGTAACAGACAAGTCCAACACAAGGATACTATGAGTTTTGTAAACACTGTAGCGGTTATAACATTTTTAAATTGTTGCAAGCCTCGATCTAGAAATTGCATTGTTAAACCATATAGAGTTTTTTATTTTTTTATTTATCAAAGGATAAAATATAGAGAAAAATTTCATTTGCTTGACACATAAGAGATGAAAGCCCAAACATTACATTTTTTGTAGAATTTGACCATCATCTTACTTCACTAGCCCTTTTTCCAAAACCCAAAGCAAGTTGTGAAGGAATTTCCCCATTGATAAATGGAGAGTTCACATAGGTACGTGAGCCCTTGGTAATATGTCGCTGATTCTTGATTGTGCACGGAACGAGCAGTTTGACATTATTCCCACCAGCTTTTTTTTTCAATTGCCAAGGCAACAGAACTCATAAACTGTTGTTTTCGTATACGGATTTTTGCTGGAGTGAGAGAGACAGTTACATCAGACGTCGTGAGAAGTACCTTTCGCAAAATAAAATTGGATGGCGCAAGCTGTAACTTCATGTCAATCTTGACTTTGGGAGGCATCCACTGCGGTGTAGTAAATATTTAATCATTTAGGTTAATTTTCATGCGACAAACCGTCGGCAGCACATGGTGTTCTATTGTTAAATTTTTTACTGTCACATGCAAATTTATAAACATGGAACTCCAATATGTGAAATTCGAAATTCTAAAATTCGAAATTCAAAACTGTAATAAATTCGAAAATGAATGTTTTTAGAGAGTGGTTTTTGGGGATAGAATTGTTCTTAGTAACCAGGTTCAACACTCAAATCAAAAATTTCTGCATTGAAAAGCCTCAGTGATGAGATGACTGAGGGATAAGACTCTTTGTGTTTTAAATATGCCATATTTTTCAAGGAAAACAATTCCTTTTTCGATCTAAAAATTTCATTTGTCGTTTCTTTTTCTTCCTTGACAAGAGTGATGTCTTTCACTTCGGCTCTTGGTAGAGACTGATGAGTGATGAGGTGTTTCTTGGCCTTTTTAAACCTTTTCCGCTTTGTCAAGATTTCAATCCCTTACCGAGAGAACGAGTGCGAGACCTTAGATTGTGTGAGACACTTTCTTTAAAATCCTTCCCAGAGCTCCAATCGTGTAGTGTAGAGGACGCAAAATCCGTGGCAACATGCGAAGAATTTATTTAGCCAGGGGTAGTGCAAATCGAAACAACTTGGATCTTTGATCTGATATCAAATTAATTAGATTGTAGGTCTTGCCATGGGTTATAACCTCATTCTTTATACCATCAATTCAAGTGTATTACGGAGACACTGATTCAATCCTGTTAAAAATTAAAGAGACAAGCTGCTGGAAGGCTTGGAAAATCGTGTGCACATTAGCTCTCGAATAAAGTATACCAACTTGGACCAGTCCATTTATCCAGAGCTAGTGAAGTACCAGCTATTGGTACCTTTACACCGTCTTCGCACACATACACTTTGTCGAATATAGCCGAAGTGGCATTTTTCTCGACTCTAGCCATATAGTTTTGAAATTTTAAAGATCGAGTCATCATGACCGTCGTTCTTGGAACTAAATTTTTCTCTAAACAGTTTCTATAAATATTCATGTCGACATTCTCCTTCACAAATGTTTTGGCACCTTTTTGCGTCATTTTTTTTATTTCCTCACTGTGCGTTTGCACACAGTACACTTCTGGACCTGCAAGCACACTGTGGAAAATCAAGTCGCTCCCTGTCCCATATTTCAAAATTGATAGCTTTCAGGGGCCTGGAACTTCTCTAGCTCTGGATAAATGGACTCGTCCATGCTGGTGTAGTCTAATTGAGAGCTAATGTGCATACGATTTTCCAAGCCTTCCAAAAGATTGTCTGTTTTAATTTTAGATTGAATCAGTTCCTCCATAATACGCTTGAATTTTCCCCTTCCGTGGCCATTGGAGCTTACATACTTTCTAATAGCGTTCCAACAAGAGATTCTATGGTATTTCTAAAATGGCACTGCTAGCGCTAATTTTTTTATTTAAAATTATATTTCGTTTTTTTGTATTAAAAGGTCCATATTGGAAAATATGATGGCGAACGATGTAAATTATATATGGTATATGATTATACTTAATAATATCACACATCTTGCCAACATCTCATCCCATTCAAGGGTTAGCCGACATCCCTTTGTAATTTCTAATGGAACATTGGGTGCTCTTGGTTTCACTTCACTGCTACAAGCGCTCTCAATTTCCAACAGAGTAAAAGCATTCATTATTAAAAATATCCTAATAATAAGAACCAATATTCATAATGATGACATACTCAACTCTTTTCCAAATCTGAGGTAAGTGGGTCAAATCTTGCGTAAGATTTATCATAAAAAGTCTCCGAAAAGCGGATGAAAATTTACTAGATGTTTTCCAGAGAAATTGCCTACGGATTGTTCTGGGCACCCGGCTGACTGACCGTATTCCAAACAGTAGGTTTTACAAAAAATGAGGTCCAATCCCGCTTTCTAGGGCTATAATGAAAGAAAGGTTGAGATGGCTAGGCCACGTTCTGCGGATGAAGGATGACAGATTGCCAAAGATTGTCCTTTTGGCCATCCGTCTGGGGCTAAACAGAAAGCAGGTCGTCCTCGTCTGGGTTGGGAGGATGTCATAAATAAAGATTTAAAGGAAATGGAAAGTTCCTGGGAGGGTGTAAAGAGGGAGGCCTTGAATAGATTGGGTTGAAGGAGTAGCATGCGTAGCTGTGTTGGCCTCAGGCGGCTTGTTGCCGCAGTGAATTATTAGTAGTGGTAGTAGTAGTATTGTAGATTATCTGAAGGGGTTGTAACTGGTAAGTGAACCGCAATCGTGTTGAGATAAATTATAGGACAATATTTAATATTGGATTAAATGAGAGAGTGATACAAGATTTTAAGAATGGAGAAAGGAAACACATACTTTAGTCTATAAAAGTATCCTGAATCATGAGCAAGTTTCTAACGCATATGATCGGTATTTACGAGAATATCACATTGTTTAATCAGGGTTTATCTCATCTATAATGATCCCAAGTTCAATCAGCGTTTAAGTCGGTTTTTGCATGATCAATACGGTGTTTAATCAATGTTTAGCTCATCAATATTGATCCTAATATGCGTTAAACCCTTTTTATCCTGTTTTGACCAAAGATTAGTTCTTCTATTCTGATCTTTTCCAGTGCCTTCTTTGAGTGCTCAAATATCACGAGTTCAGTTTTTGATATATTAGGAGCCAAACAGTTACAAGAAGTGATTAGAAACATTATTCCAGAGAATACACTTAAGTTAGGGGCAGCAGCCCCATAAATAATATACAGAACAGTTCTAGTTCGTTTTAATTTTCATTGGGATTGCGCTTTCAGTTTTAAACAATTGATATTATTTCCTATAAAGTCCCGCTGAACATGAAGAATCGTGGAACAGTCTATTGTTAATTTTCTGTCAACATCTGCCAGGGTACTATTTCGTCAATTTGAGAAGGAGCAGGTTTTTCTTGTCTTTTATGACAGGTGACACTTATTTTTCTTAGTGTTTCCTCCTCCCTGTTCTCAATTAAAAGCAAACATCCTTTGGTTGCTCTAGGCGACCGATCAAACAGTAGGTGCGAGCAAAAATGATGTAAATGAGTAGTTGAAAAATCAAAAAGAGTGCCAAGTTTTAGTGTGCATATTTTGCCACACAGATGTAGTTCGCCTTGGTTGGATGTGAATTACTGCTTGCCAAAATATTTGACTATTTGCTAAGTTTAATTTTTTTTTTTGACAATAGCTTGTATTTTACCAAGTTTGACTTTATTCTTAAAAAAAAAAGCTTGAGCATTAAAATGGTGGATACTAAGCAAGGTGCAGTATTTATTCTTTTGCTTTGCAATTTTCAAGCTCAGTGTATATATATATATATATATATATATATATATATATATATATATATATATATATATATATATATATATATATATATATATATATATATATATATATATATATATATATATATATATATACTATATTTCTTAAGCATTAGTGACATCTTAAAGGTCTTCAAGTTCAGCGCAAAATTACAGATAGAGGCTTGTTTACATTTATTTTCTCTGATTAATTATATGGCATTATGATAAATTTACCATAGGAAGGTAGTCAGGATGCTGATTTTCATAGGTTAGAATCAGATCAGAACACCTCAGAAGCAACTATACTTTTGTTCATGACCAAAACGTCTATTATAATGCCAATTTAAGGAATTTTCGGTTATAAACCATTATAGAGTCTGTTTTCTCTAGGGTCTATGTCCCCTGCAACAACCTCCGTCCAGCTTTGGTTAATCCTTAAGGGTTACCTTTCTTCAAAAGGAATGGCCTGAAATTCGGAAAACTACTTTATAGCAATCTAGAATAATTACTTATCTCATATCTAAGCGTTACTTTGACCCCCTTCCTTTCCCATTCCTAATGGAGCATATATAGCCTGGATTTTATACAAAACTACACCTTTAGAAAAGTGTTCGTTTGATTAGTGCGTGTTGTTTAAGATTCCTTAGAGGATAAATTAGAATGACCACATATAGCCCGGACTATATGCTTCTCCCTTAGGGGGAAGTGGGTGGGGTAAAAGCTAAACTCAGGATTAAGGTAGTTAATAGTTTTATATTTTTTTTTTTATTCTTTTTAGAATTTTATAAGGTTGCCTTTTGAAGATAGGAAACCATTTAGAACTACCTAACTTTACAAATCTTCTTTACCCCTCTCTTTTTTCATGGTTTTAGAATATGTGGTTTTTTTCAACTTGTAATTTCCATTTAAAATATTCTAAATGTTTACTTGAGTTTCAAACCTGTTCTAGCAACACCGAACTACATGTGGTTTTGAGATTCAAAATTAATGAGCCTTTGGACATAGCCAAAACTAGAATTGGTAATTGTTTACTCTGAATTTGCTTTCTCTATCTATAACCCTTTCTTCTTTTCCACAATCTAGTAAAAGCTTGAGATCTTTTTCTTCAGTTTTCTTTTATGCGTTCTATTCAATTATATTTAGGCTAAATACTTTTTTTTGTAGACCATTGCTCTGTTTTATTTGTTAGAGTGATTTGTAGCTTTTTTTTTTACTTAACTTTTATACTCCTACACTCTCCGACTATAGATCATCTAGGAATTGTCTAGATAGTGATTCTTAATGGCTAAATAACATTAATCGAATATCCTTAGGGTTGCAACCAGAAAGTCCCAAATCGCAACAAACTAAGCATAAATAGTTCTTAAATGGGGTTTTTATTTAAAAAGAAAAGAAAAAAAGTATCTATTTGTTTTGACCAAAATATACTTTCCCAGTTCAATCAAAATTACGAGAAGGTGATTTATTATCTGTCAGATGAAAAAAACCGTTGTTACACATTATTTTTATGTTACATGTTATAGAAACGACAAAAGCAATATCTACAAAATGTTATATACTTAAGGTAAATAATATTTTTACAAGATTCTCTGTCGCTTCAACTGACAAACACTTATTTTATGCCTTATCAGGGTATTCGGTGGGGATACCGGTACCTCCAAAACATCAAAACTTGTATCGGTCCAATTTAATACTTTATCAAACAGTCCGTGATAACGAATTGTAGTGAGGAGCGACCCGCCTCAATAGTAAATGAAACTCTTAAAAACGGATTTTTGATACTAAAAGATACATCAAAAGGATCAAAAGGATATAAACTTCATCAAATTTAGTCTTTTCATTAAAAGTTACGAGCCTGAGAAAATTTGCCTTATTTTTGAAAATAGGGGGAAACACCCTCCAAAAGTCAAAGAATCTTAACAAAAATCACACAATCGCATTCAGTGTATCAGAGAAACCTCTTGCAAAAATTTCAAGCTCCTATCTACAAAAATGTGGAATTTCGTATTTTTTGCCTGAAGACAGGTCACGGGTGCGTGTTTATTTTTTTTTTTTTCCAGGGGTCATCGCATCGACCAAGCGGTCCTAAAATGTCGCAATAGGGCTCATTCTAACGGAAATGAAAAGTTCTAGTTCTCTTTTTAAGTGACCCAAAAATTGGAGGGCACCTAGGCCCCCTCCCACGCTCATTTTTTCCCAAAGTCAACGGATCAAAATTTTGAAAAGGCCATTTTTTTCACCATAGTCGATAACCATAAAAACTATGTCTTTAGGAATGACTTACTCGTCCCCGGGGGTGGGGCTGCAAGTTACAAACTTTGACCAGTGTTTACATACAGTAATGGTTGTTGGGAAGTGTACAGACGTTTTCAGGGGGATTTTTTCGTTTTTTTTTTTGGGGGGGGGGTTGAGGGGAAGGGGGCTATTTGGGAGGATATTTCCTTGGAGGAATTAGTCATGGAGGAAGAGAAATTTAATCAAAAGAGTGCTGCAAAAAAACAATGAAAAAATAAACATGAAAAAGTTTTTTCAATTGAAAGTAAGGAGTAGCATTAAAACTTAAACGAACAGAGATTATTACGTATATGAGGGGTTCTTCTCCTCCTAAATACCTCGCTCTTTATGCTAAAGTATTTTTAGTAATTTCAACTATTTATTCTGCGGTTTTCTGATTCAGGGGTCATTGTTAAAGAATTGGGACAAAACTTAAGCTTTGGTGTAAAGAGCGAGGTATTAATGAGGGGGAAAACCCCCTCATATACATAATAAAAATATAAGAATATAAAAGTTTGCTACGTAAGTTAATTCTTAAGTCACGTGTATTTCTTACTAATAAAAACGTTCGTTAAAAATTAAAAGTTCTAGTTGTCTTTTTAAGTAACCGAAAAATTGAAGGGCAACTAGGCCTCCTTCCCCACTCCTTATTTCTCAAAATCATCTGATCAAAACTAAGAGAAAACCATTTAGCCAAAAAAAGGATTAATATGCAAATTTTATTATAATAATTTATGTGCGGAGAGCCAAAATCAAACATGCATTAATTCAAAAACGTTCAGAAATTAAATAAAAAACTAGTTTTTTTAACTGAAAGTAAGGAGCGACTTTAAAACTTAAAACGAACAGAAATTACTCTGTGTATGAAAAGGGCTGTTCCCTTCTCAACGCCCCGCTCTTTACGCTAAAGTTTTTTACTGTTTAATAAAGTAGAATTGGGAGAAAAAGTCAAACTTTAGCGTAGAGAGCGGGGCGTTGAGAAGGGAACAGCCCCTTTCATACACGGAGTAATTTCTGTTCGTTTTGAGGTTTAATGTTGCTTTTTACTTTCAGTTAAAAAACTAGTTTTTTTTATTTAATCTCTCATTTATAGGCTGCCCAAGCTATGTTACTATGAAGCTAATTTTCTCCAGTTCAGAACTATATGTGTAAATTGTGCCCTTGCTTGTGGCCAGCGCAATGTTACGAAATGATCTTAATATTGGTTGCTGGGTGGAAATGTCATTTGAGGAATCATACCATCCAAAGATTCAAAAATTTGTAAAATGCTGCTTAAAATGGGAAAATGGTACTAACGTGTTATAGCGACTAAACACAAGTTCTTGAGCTAAGTAAAACCAATTTTTCTGTCTCGATTAGGAGTTAATTAGCTTAGTCTCAGCGAGATAAACTACTATATAGGTATATTTTAATCAAATATTAAATTTGTAGAGGTGGTTAGGTATTTAATATAATACGTTATGGGTTGTCTGCTTTCCATAATTCTCTGTTGTGTTTTCCACAATTATGGTACTAAAATATCATATTTTCATCATGTTTTGGTATATTTCCTTAGGATTAACCTAACTTCACTCTTTTTGTGTGGTCGCTATAACACGTAAGTACCGAGGAAATTTTTACAAAAGTGGTATGGTATATCTCTTTCGTTTTACTCACTCCCACTCTTAAGAATTTTCCTTGACTCTCCCCCAAAAAACAAAATGACATCAATTGCAATATTTAGCGTTATATCTGTACTACGGTGTATACTTAATTCAGAAAGAGATAAAACGAAAAGGATAATTAAAAATCAAAGACCTTTGAAAACGTGCTTACTGTCATTGGATAATAAGCACTCAAATTTTATGCATTCGAAGAAACGCAAGAGTAATTTGGCTGATGTAAGCCAACTTATTTAGTTTGTTTTTTGATACCTTTCAATCTCAGCACCATTAGCGAACCCAGCAAATTAGTCAGTCAATTATTGGTAGAAACTTGAGTACGGTCTCAGACAAGGGACCAAGCACTACATGACTTAGTTACCATGAAGTAGTCATTATTCTATCGTGGGAGCGATGGGAGTTCTATCTCGTTGTAGGAGAGCCAATCTATAGAAGACTTCTTTAAATAGTCATGGTAGACAAAAAGGAGCATTTTTTTTAATGCGTTTTTGTTTAACGGCGAGGGGGCTAGACCCTCTCACCAAACCTAAATTTTTCCGTGGCGTTACAACTGACATAAACAACAAGAACACTACTGTATGTACATGCATGGAGCTGAAGACAGAGTCAGAACAATGAAATAGCATCTACTTGGGACAGGCACTGAAAACCCTAGATTTGGATGAGAGCAAGCAGGGGAAAATTCCGGTAAAAGAACCGTGTCAGTTGAGATCGCTCATGTTGAGCGAAGCATGCAAGATAACAATGAATTTCAATCAGTCTATGACAATCTTCTGGATGAACATATTTAAAATTAATATTTGAAAGAGGGAAAGAGTCTAGATATTGAACTATGCCAAAAGGTAGCTGAGCACCGTCTTTTTTTTACCAAGAAAATGATTCGTAGCAGAAAAGTCGATCCCTTTATGCGTGGAACAGATAGGGACCATAATTTTCCGATTTTACAATCCCTCTTTCCACAGAGTCATTTAGGGCCAAGACAGGGTCCTGGGGACAAGTTTCTTCGTGACCCCTTTCCTTTTTTTAATATAGTACAAATGCACATGAATATGACAGGTCATAGCAGGTACCAAAAAATATTAAATTTTGGGATTGTATACTGCAAAATAACTTTTTTCAAAGTTTTGGACCGCAAATTATTTTTATTTTCAACTTTTTTTTCCTGCGGAACAAATAAGTCATGAAAAATTCCGATAAAATCTAATTATAATTTCAATATACCTTATAACTAGATTTGCAGTTTAAAAAATCCTGCGTTGAAACCTTTGAGGCTCGATCCAGGGACATACACAAGGGGTAGCCAAGCCTAGGCCTTCCCCAAATTCCTATAGTTTATTAATACCTGGTCATTTCCAGGTCATTTCCAATAAAAAAATCAGTTTTTTTAATCCCGCCTCCCTCAAAAACAATCCTTAAGCTCGTGCCCGCCTTAAATCCCGAAAATTGTACGTACCCTCCTCCTCTGGATGGCCCTGCTCATATATCGGCCATTTACATCCTGCTAGTTATAAACGACATATGTTTGCTCTCTAGCTCATAAATCTGGAAAGGCGCTAGAATAAAGGGTGTACGATTTCGGTAAAAATCATGTAATTGCACAAGACGAGTAAAGAATTGTATAAGAAATTTGCTTATGTTGTCGTACAACTTTTTGGGAGAATTCAAGAGCAATCAGAAATTAGTAGCCGAAAACGGGAAGGGCTTGATTCCCTTTTACTATGAAAAATTGTCAGTATTTTTATTTTTTGAATGTCAATTACGTCGTTTATTTCTTTACTTGAAAATTTAAGCGGAAGGAGCAAAGAATATTTTTCAATATGAAAGGGGGGGGGAAGTCCTTTTTTCAATCAATGCTAAAACCGCATCTTTCAATACCCCCTCCAAGTAAGAAAACGTTTTTCAATAAAATACCCCAAAGGTATCTTTCAAAATCCAAGAAGGGAGGGAATATCTAGGGAACATAGGCCCCAATACCCCTCCAATTGATGCCACTGCTAGGTACCCGTTTCAAACACATAAATAAGAATTTATTTTGAAAAAAAGGCCAAAATAAAACAAGTATGTGTGCCTGGATTCCTTTGGGCCCATTCTCATTGGAATCTAGAGGCTTTACAGACAATTTCCTAGACTTTCCATACAATTCGTCTGTTTTTTGCACTTGTTTTTTTATAATCCCTCCCCCTACAAATTAGATTTTTTATACGTGCCCAAATCAAATTTCCCCACCAAAATACTGGAAATTTAGGAAGAAATGAGGTACGTATGTTTTATAACGTCAAGACTCAAGAAATGAAGTTAGTTTAATCCTAATGAAAAATACCTAAACATGATGAAAGTATAATACTTCAGAATAAATTTAGGCTATATATTTGCGCATAGGAGGGGGTAACCTAACCCCCAGCCACACCCTTATAATGTGCAAACATATAGCCTAAATTATATAATTCAAGTGGGTCGTGTCACCCGCCCTTTGTTATCCACTGAGCATAAGCTAAAGGTTTCTTAATACAGTCAGATAAAACCGGTTTCTTCCTTAGTTTTACACAGCGTAACTTGAGTGTTGGCGGTATAATACATAAGCACTAGAAATGGTAATTTGGTCCTAGGCACTAACAACTCACTCCACTGTGATCCTGCCTGGATTACAAAATTTATTGTAATCTAGGGATATAAATTTACTTACGTCAAAATTATACCTCTTCGAGCTTTTTTTGTTTTTAATGAAGGTAAACAAGCAAAGATTTACTTATCAGCCAAAGAGTTTTATGTCTTATCAAATACACGAGAGGAATAATAAAAACGAGGAGAGAAAAAAACCTAATCAAACAATGCAACAACAAGTCATTAGCATCTCTCAAGCGAGTCATGTGGAATTACAAGTTACATTTGGGCCGTTCGTAAAACAACATCAGTCATTCAGTTAGAGATGGTTGATGAATGACTATACATGTTGTTCGAATTAGTGTTTACCTGTAGTACTTTCCCTCCTTATATGTTGATTGGGTGGGGATAATAATCAAATTAGATCTTAGTGAGTATGGAAGCAATGACCAGTGAAGATGTGGATAAAAGTACTGATATAAGTGATGACTTGAAGGAAACGCCTGCCGATCAAGGTCTGTATAATTCTTTTTAGATACTTGCTTTTTTTTTCACCCCTCCTGAACACCCTAATGTTTAAAGAACTAAATATGGTCGGGTAGTTTATAAGATAGGGTTTATTTTTTGGTTTTCTCGATTAATTGACAGCTAAGAGCTGAAAATACCACTTGATGCGGTTTTTAACGCTAATTCCAATTAGGGGTAAACGTATCACAGTTCATATTATTGACTTACCGTAAAATGAACATACCATTCGATGCCTTTTTTTATGCTCTTTACGAATATTATAATCGCTTCTACCGCAAATTAAAATTTAAACGTTTTGTGACCTAACTTTTCGTCATTTTTAAGAGCTCAAAAAGTGCTTAAATTTGAATTTGTGATAGAAGCGATTATTGTATTCGTAAATAGCATAAAAAAGGCATCGAGTGGTATGTTCACTTTATTGGTAAGTCAATAGCCTAATATGAACTGTGATGTATTTACCAAAATTCCAAAAAGGACTCATTCGATTGGAAATTGAGAGGACTAGTGCCCTTTTTATTAATCGAAAGTGATCGGAGGGCAAATGACCCCCACCACCATTTCCCCAAACACTTTCAATCAATATTTTGAGATAGATATTTTGTTCAACATATTTAAAAGGTCGGGAAATTATGTCTTTCGAATGAGATCTTTGACTAACGACCACCCATTAGGGACCTTAGGCTCGCGAAAAAGAAGAAAAAGACAATATAAAGAGACACATCTGTGCACCTAAACTGTGAATGTCTTGTCGAGGGATTTCAAATATGCCTGATAGTAAGATAAAATATGTAAAGTAAGGGTAGACACATGAGTCACTTAGGCTATTCAGAGAAAAAAGTAACTTACTTACAAAAAAAGATAAAAAAAATGCTAAAAAAAAAAGATTTGATGAGTTAAGTGATTTCAATAGGTTAATCAGACTTTAGTGAATCCTACGCAAAAACGATAGAAAAAAAATATCGTCTAAAAACCTAAGAAATTTTAAGAGGTTTTTTAACAACCTAAAAGAATGGCACCTTCGGACTGATTCAGGCTTCACGTTCCACGCTATACTACTCACCATAAGAGGATTAAAAGCTGGCCTTACAGAAGGAGTAAAAGGATTTTGAATATGAATTTTTTTTTTTTTGCATTACGAAGATGATAATTCTTTTGATAGAAACAAAGTAGAACATACATACGAAAGCATACGTAATTGTTCTATGTCAAGTAAAGGAATGAGTCCTGAAAGATTAGTATCTTAAATGAGGTTTCTACCTTAATTGTAAACCTTAGAAAACGGTTTTAAAAAAGAAGGGCAAATGTTGAACTCTTTTTCGATCAGACCTAATTTTCGAAGGGTTTCAGACTATTTTTCAAAATACTTGAATATTTCCTTCTTTGAATATAGACCATTATTTTGTCAGATTCTGGAAATACCAATTATTTTCTAATAAGTATCAATTGGGGAATTTTCTCTGGCCAGTTATTTCAAAATCAATTTTCTTACTTTTTTGTTTTTATGGGCCAACTCTGTATCAGGTTGTAGCAACCGCTACAACAATGTACTGGTTTTTATTTCAAACAAAAAGAAATGCCATGTTATTTTTCTTTTAAAAATGCTCCCCTGTATTTCGATACTACGGAAGTGCCCCTGTATAGATTGATGTACTTATTTCCGGTAAAGTATCTATTCATCGGTGCTCCCGGCTCCGGCATGTAGTGAGGGGCAAGGTCTGCTGTCTTAAAAGCACCTTTACGTACACCTTTGTGACGTGATTCTTCGACACAATCTTGGGTGAACAGTTTTTTTTTTTTTTTTTTTTTTTTTTTACGAAAAATAAAGTGTGAAAATAAGACTTGAAAGGAGCGTACATTAATTTTTACAATATATATATATATATATATATATATATATATATATATATATATATATATATATATATATATATATATGTATATATATATATATATATATATATATATATATATATATATATATATATATATATTGTATATTAATATATATATATATATATATATATATATATATATATATATATATATATATATATATATATATTAATATATATATTAATATATATATTAATTTATATATATATATATATATATATATATATATATATATATATATATATATATATATATATATATATATATATATATATATATATATATATATATATATATATATATATATATATATATATATATATATATATATATATATATATATATATATATATAATATATATATAATAAGAATAATAATAATGTTTTATAATAATAATAATATAGCAAACCTAGAACGAACAGGAATTCTTTTGACTGAAGACAAGAAGATTAAAATGAACAGAGATTACACTAAACGATGAATTCAAACTTAAAATGAACAGAAATAACTACAAACAAAAGTGGTTTGGCGGCCCCTCAATGGCTAGAATGTATTCCGCGCTTTAATGAATTAAATGAAGATAGAAACAAGTTTTGCCATGAAAATGAAAAAGCAAGTCTATACCCGAAGCAGCCACAAATTAGCTTAGGTAAGATTTCAACCTAGAACGAGTAGAAATTTACTACGAATGAAGAAATGAAATGTGAAACAAATAGAAATTAACAGTTTTGTTCCGCAATAATGAAACATTACATATCATGCCAAATTGTTAAAACAAAATACAAGAACTGGACCTCCAGTCTTGAGATTCAGTGAACTTTTACAACAATGGTTATGCATGGGTCATAGTTGCGTAGCAGTAAAAGGGACTAGGTTTATCGTTCTGACTGGAACACTCGAAGAGCACAACAAAAGTCTTAGCTGGTAACCCAAATCAAATTTAACTGAGATTTGAAAGACCATTCTTGTGGTTGTGGATGACTACAAAGTAGCCCGTTGATAGCAGTCATCTGATCGAACACGGGGAATCAATGCGAAAGCTTTAGCTGTTGCGCAACATTTTGTTGGCAAGATTTTGATACCTTCCCTCCTCCCACAGAGATTGAATCACACGCATACCTTAAAAAGGCACAGCGATGAGCCTCGCTCTTGCTTCCTATAAAGATCTGTCTGGACTGGACATACCATCCGGTAAAATTGCTTATGTCAGTAATTTAGGTACTCTCTGCCTCTTTCAACGCAGAGGTTTAATCGATCCCGGAATATGAAAAGGCATGCCTAAGACATTAACAGTAATTTTTGGCATAGATTGCTTGAGATTTGAGAAATCATTTGGTTATTGGAAGGAAGTAGTATCCCTCACCCACATAGTTCGGACCGGATCCTAATCTAAGAAGTACTAGTAAGACATTATCTCTTACATACCACCAGGTTTCGCTAAAATGTGATAAGTCTTTCTGGTAATTGCATGATTACAAATTGCATGATTACAAGAGTTACTCCTGCTTCCGACAAAGCTTAGCTGAGATCTCATCGTCTCTTCTGCTAGGTCTCCTGATGACAAGAATTCTGGGGCCCCTCTTTCTTTCCTTCCCGGAAAAAAGGTTGGATCAAAACCAGGACATTAGTTCTTACGTTTCACCAAGTCTCAATAAAACCCAACAAGCTCTTCTGGCAAGTGTCCTTATGACTGAGTGTCCTAAGAATTTTTGTGGCCCCCCCCCCCATCAGTCAGGCGACTTTAGGACTTCAAAAAGGCACAACCAGCGCACTGACTCTTATTTCTGACCATGTCTGATAGCCCCTTTCACCTGGAAGTGTTGATGATAAGAATTCAGAGGAATCTCTCTTCTTTCTCTTTCTAGCATCAGATTGGGTTGGCACGTCAAGAACCATAGTTAGGATACTTTTTCTTTAATTTCATCAAGTTTGGCTGAGATGTGACAACCCCTTTAGGTGAATGTAAAAGTGGCTAGATTCTTGAAAATCCCCTCCCTTTCCCAACCTATGAATCAGGTCACAGTTTGACTTGTTTCAGTCTGCTTATGGATCCTGGCTTTATATGAATGTGTCATGTCAGACAGTTTGATAAAAATCGAATATCACATGTAAAACATACGATTCGGAACTGTTATATTGACCTCTGTAAATTTTCATCCTAGATATCTGGAAGAGACATAAGATTTTTGATCTCCAGGCTCGAAGAGATACTTTTATGCTTTATCCGAGTCCTACGTTAAATTATCCCAAAGAATTTTTCTCTCACGGTTGGGATAGTTACGTTTTGCTTCTTATTTATACTATTTGCCAGAAATTAATATTTAATTGTATGTCTGGAAATCTATTGGAAACCTTGTCACCTTCTGGCGATACTTTATCTGTTTTGATGACAGTCATACAAAAAAAAATCTTCAAGTTTTATTGTCTTGTTATACTGAGATGTAAACCAATGATTGCGAAATGAGACAACAACAAAAGCAGCAGTGTTGTTCTGCAACACAAAAGGCTGTAGCTTGCTTAGCTTCAGGATTTGTTTTTCCGTAAGCTATGTACCAAATTTTGAACTGTAGAATGTTTGTGTATTTCCTGGCTATATTTCGGAAAAGGCTGTAAATCAAATTAAAAATAATATTCTTAAAAATTATTCTGGGAAGCTGATTTAATCCCTCCCATTTGATAATTTACAACTTTTTCATTTAATAAAATTTTAGCCTGTCACAGAACCGCTTATCAATTTTTTATTTTAGACTTAGAGCCGGGATACTTTTTCCTCTTACCATGCTCTGTATGTGGAAGAAATTTTAAACCCGACTCATTATCTAGACATCAATCCGTATGTGAGAAAAATGCTCAGAAAAAAAGGCCTGTATTTGATTCATCGAAGCAAAGATTGCAAGGAACTGAACTGCAGTTTTCATCGCCCACCTCACCTTCAGCTCCAACGAAACGATCTTACAGCTCGTTGACACCAGCAAAGAAGAGACAGTCCAAGTGGAAAGAGCAACATAATGATTTAATACAAAGTGTAAGAGCTGCGAAAGGAAGTGCAGTTCCCGGTCTTTCAGCGTTAGTGATTGGACCCACTTTTAAAAAGAGGTCTGTGAATGTTTTTCAATCTGTTCCTGACGATGTTACCCCATGTCCCCACTGTGAAAGAAGTTTTGGGATTAAGTCTTTTGACAGACACGTGGATTGGTGCAAAGAACAAAGAACTCGGTTGCCAAATTCACCAACAGATCAAGCCAATGAAGCAAAGGAGAGGCTAGAGGCACGAATCAGGGTAAGTTTTCTTGCAGTTTTAGGAATAATTCTTGTTTGAGTACAGATAGCGCCATCAATGAGGATAGCGTGTCGCTTGTCTTGGCGGTTGTCTTTTTTTTGCGGAGTACGGAACGTCTGACACTCTTTTATAATTTTGTGTGTCGACAGGCTGAAATACAAAATTGAGGGTATGGAGGTGCTAAGATGAAATATTCTTTTGATGTTACTGTTGACAAACCTTTTAACGAAATTGAGTAATATTGCTCTTGGGATTATTTCTAATGGGAGAGTAATATTTTTCATGCACTCATTCCTTAATCGATAACATAATGCTGAAATTGAGTTTTTTAGCCTATGATTTATGAAATATTGTCGGGTTTATCAACTAATTGCAAAACAACATAGTATTACATTTGAAGCCTAATTCCCTGTTACGATATTAGCTAGAAAATCATTGTAAATTTGAAGTTTGTTTTATCAGTATTTCTTATTTTCTCAACATTTTTCTTGTCCTGTGCTGGGTTTCCAATTTCAAAGTTTTGAGCGGATGTCTTTGAAGAGAAAGGGTGTGGGAGTGGGGCAAGTTGTTGTCCAATCTTTTTGTCACTTGAAAAGAGCACTAGGGCTCGAACGAGCCCCCTCCCAATTTTCTAGGACCATTGGATACGGTCATCCCTGCAAAAAAGACACATCCGTTGTTTTTCCTTTGCCAAAAAAAGTGTAAAATTTACCATTTTGTTGGTAGGAACTTGAAACCTCTACAGTTAGGGTTCTGTGATATGCTTTGTCTGATTTTGTGGTTTTCATTAAGATTGCTTGATTTCCGGGGGTTTTCCTTCCGTTTAAAAAAATCTGGCAAATTTTCTCTGGCTCGTAGCTTTTGATGAGTAGCCTAACATGAAATTTAGTGAATTTGATATATTTAAAAGCAAATTCTTTTGATGTATTAATTGTTATCTAAATTCCTGTTTTAGGAGTTTCAGTTACAATTGGGCTGATTTGTTCCTTACTTACAGTTCGTTATCACAAACTGTTTAACAGTCAGAAAACTAAGCTATCAATTGTGAAATAGAAATAGTTTAATGTCAAAAACAGTTTTTTTGCCTCCATGAAAAAATTTTTGGAAATTGCGCCAGTTTTAAAAGAGTGGATACGACTCATTTCGTCCACCAATCATTAAGCTGGACGAAAGAAATTTGAAAAAAAAAAACTGTAAAAAGAGTGCTTTTACAGCATTTAAAATTACTCTCACTTAAATTGCGCTTAAGACCTAAAATGCGTTAAGACTTAGACCTCATTTAATATGCGTTTTGTTCTTAGCTTACCATAACATAAGACAGAGTGGATAAAAAATAATAGACTAATCTTCCTTTTCAAAACTTTATTTTTCTTCTCACTAAAATCTTTCACGGGAAGGTTCTTCTTATCGCTTTTCGTAGACTTGAATCTGGTCGAGACATTTTTTTTTTTGGGGGGGGGGGTACTTCCAGGTAAATTAAAGGTGGTACAGGGATGCGCAATGAACAGGTTATTTGAAAGCTAGCCATTTTCAAGCAACTGGCTTCAATAATGTTTCAAGCAATTTCAGTTCAACTACAATATTTTTTGATTGAATTGAAAGTGATAAAAACATACCACTCTATTATACCGTAAATACACAAATATACCAAATAATATACAATATTATATAAATATAATAGCAAACAACTAAAAAATTGTACTTCAAAAACGTAGGATTTACAAAGAGCTTTTTTTTTTTTTACTAAACTTGCCCTCTGTAGAACAAAAATTCCCTTGCAGCACTAAACACCTTCTAAACGCTGTGTAACACCTAACACCTTCTACTCCTTCTACTTCCTACTAACACCTTCTAGTTCACTTCTAACACCTTCTAAGATACCAAAGCTGGATATTTGTCAGTTTCTTTTCCAGTAGACCAATGGGTTTATGTCCTTTCAAACAGCTGCTAAATTGTGTTATTATATGGGTCATCATTGGATAATATGGGTTTTGGTCTCTTGAAACGCTAAAAGCGAGGACACTTCGATGGCCAGGGCATGAAATACTTTTCAGGAGCCACATCATTCCTATCTCTAGTTCTTCCCGTCACGCAGGGTTGCCATCCGGTGAAAAAATCACTAGATTCTTGGAGAAAAATCACTAAATTAGCACATGAATCACTAGATTACTCAATAGAAATTTTTGTTTTTTTTCTGTTAATTAGCTTCTTGTATGGTTTATTCTGTTGAATCATGAATCTACGCGTTATATCGTGAAAAATCACTAGATGTAGGAAAAATCACTAGTTTGTACAACCAAATTATTATAAATCACTCACTAGAAGAAAATCACTACAGCATAAAAAATCACTAGAAATAGTGATAAATCACTAGGTGTGGCAACCCTGCACTCACGGTTCCAAAAGCAGTATGTACAAGGAAATGGTTTTCCCTCTGCTTCAACTAAACTGTAGTATCCAAGCCGGAAACAAGAAACAATTGTTGTTGCAAGCATAAAGTTCTTATCACTAGTTTAACTTAAAATTCTTGTGTTCGTTGCTGCTTTAAATGAATCGGCTACATTTCGAACAAACCTGTTGCGTGGACATCCTTTCGAATCTGGTTAAGGCAAGCCTATTAGATCCAAGATTGTTCGGATAAATTTAGACAATTTCTCTTACAAGACTCTTTCTAACTTAACACTAATTGTCAATCCTTCAATGGGTTTAAGTAATGAGAATGTTGCTAGCTCTTGTAGCAGAAGCCGTTTGAGTTGGCTGTATCCACCCTTTCGACAAACTATTTTCACAAGGGGCTTTTAGAATAGAACGGAAGGTCACTGGCTATGGGTTTCTGTGTATTCAATTGCAGCTAGAATAAAATGTATTCCCGGAAAAGATTAATAGCCATCTGGCTACTTCAATCCAAGCTGATACGACCTTCACTGACAGAAGTAATATTGTTGATTACTGTTAGCTTCTTAAACTGATTAAGTAACAAAAAAGATTTTTTTTTTACTGAAAGTAAGGAGCGATATTAAAACTTAAAACGAGCAGAAATTGCTTCGTATATGAAAGGGGCTGTTCCCTCCTCAACGCCCCGCTCTTTACGCTAAAGTTTGACTCTTTCTCTCAACTCTACTTTCTAAAACAGTAAAAACTTTAGCGTAAAGAGCGGGGCGTTGAGGAGGGAACAGCCCCTTTCATATACGAAGCAATTTCTGCTCGTTTTAAGTTTTAGTATCGCTCCTTGCTTTCACTTAAAAAAAGTAGTTTTTATTTAATTTCTGAACGTTTTTGAATTAATGCATGTTTTTATTTTGGCTCTCCGCAAATGAATAATTAAAACAAAATTTGCATAGTAATTCATTTTTATGGCTAAATGGCTTTCTCATAGTTTTGATCGGACGATTTCGAGAAAAAAGGAGTGGGGGAGTAGGCCTAGTTACCTTCCAATTTTTTGGTTATTTAAAAAGGCAACTAGAACTTTTAATTTTCTACGAACGTTTTTTTAGTAAAATTTATACGTAACTTACGAATTAACTTACGTAACGAACTTCTTTATTCGTATGTTTTTAGTACGTATATGAGGGGGTTAACCCCCTCATAATTTTGTTAGACTAAAGCTCAAATTTTGTCCCAATTCCTTAAGAATGACCCTTGAATCACAAAGGCCTTAGAATAAATAGTTGAAATTAATAAGCTTACTTTAGCGTAAAGAGCGAGGTATAAGGAGGAGGTGAACCCCTCATATGCGTAATAATTTCTGTTCGTTTCAAGTTTTAATGCTGCTCCTTACTTTCAGCTGAGAAAAATTTTTATATTTATTTTTACATTGTTCTTTTAAAAAATGCAAAAAAAAATCCTGTGTCCCCTTCATGGAAATTTTCTTCCCCCATGACAAATTCCTCCATGAAAAGTTCCCCCCTATAACCCCTCCCCTCAACCCCAACCCCAACCAAAAAAATCCCCCTGAGAGCGTATGTACACTTCCCTATAGCCATTACAATATGTAAACACTGGTCAAAGTTTGTAACTTGCAGCCCCTCCCACGGGGACTGTGGTGGAGTAAGTCGTCCCCAAAGACATAGTTGTTAGGTTTTTCGACTATGCTGAGTAAAATAGATATCTCAGAATTTTGATCCGGTGACTTTGGGAAAAAATGAGCGTGGGAGGGGGCCTAGGTGCCCTCAATTTAAAAAGGGCACTATAGCTTTCAATTTCTGTTAGAATGAGCCCGTTCACGACATTCTAGGACCACTGGGTCAATACCATCACCCCTGGGAAAAAACAACAACAACAACAACAAAAAAACAAATAAACACGCATCCGTGATCTGTCTTGTGGCAAAAAATGCAAAATTCCACATTTTTCTAGATACGATCTTGAAATTTCTACGCTAGGGTTCTCTGATTCGCTGAATCTGTCGATGTGATTTTCGTTAAGATTCTAGGACTTTTAAGGGGTGTTTCCCCTTATTTTGTAAAATAAGGCAAATTTTCTCAGGCTCCTAACTTTTGATGGGTAAGTCTAAACTTAATGAAACTTAAATATTTAAAATCAACATTAAAATGCAATTCTTTTGATGTAACTATTGTTATAAAAATTCCCTTTTTTAGAGTTTGGGTTACTATTGAGCTGGGTCGCTCCTTACTACAGTTCCTTACCACAACCTGTTTGTTTTCCTTATATCAAGGTGCAATGTACGATCAACTAAGCCGTGTTGGTCCTAGGTCATCGATTACTATGACTTCTTCCTCAGTACAATACAATAGTAAGAAAAACGTCAAATATTGAAATATATTGTAGTCAATCAAATCAAATATTTTATAGTTAATGAGCACTCAACACTATCGATTCAAGTTTAAATTTATCCAAGAATAAATTCTATCAAGTAAAAAATATGTTACTAGTTGTCCATGTGCTAGTAGCAAGAACATACCCAGGATTTTGTCGGGGGGGGGAGGTTACAAAGAAATGAAAAACGCATCAAAGATCTGATTATATTCATTTTCAGACAAACATTTGTGGGGGGGGGGTCAAACTCCCTAAGCCCCCTTCCTTGATACGGCCTTGGTTAGTAGAACTACAAAGTGCGTAAGCTTGCTTCAGTTTAACTTTCCCCTTTATATTTGCTCAGCAAACATCCGATGTTAAGGCAATGATTGGATAAGTTCTCCACCCACTTCTATGTTTGGGGGAAAGCGATGCCCTCGTTAATTCTTGAGACTCTAGTTAGCTATAGTGAAACATGATGTATTTTAAAGACAATGCCCTGGTGCGTTACTTTTTAAATACCATCTCAGTGAAGTAACTCTTTTAACTACCAGATTTGGGCTAAAGGCGCCCAGAAGCATCGATTGGTGAGTTATATTACCTTCTCCTAAATTTTTACATGCATTTTTTTTAATTATTTTCGTTGTAAAATACCTTTTTGGTATTTTTATTGAAAAAAAAATAAACAAGAAACAACATAATTCCCAAGCCATAGTTTTAAAAATGATAATTTTTTGCCCTCTCCTATGTTTCCATTAACTGACAGCCCCCTTAGGGACTGGCTGCTCTTCCTTCTAGGATAGAGGCTGCTTTTCTGCTTATCATAATTTTCTTTTCTTTTATTCTGTAGTTTCAATACTAAGCTTGTTCTAATGTTTTTTTGTTTTTTGTTTTTTTTTTTTTTTTTTTCAGCTGATTGACTAACTTCGGTTTAGGCTATATTAATTTAAAAAACAAAGTTTTCCTGAGGGAAGTAAAGAGCGAAGTTGAAACTTAAAACAAACAAAAATTACTACTTCGCAGTCTATCTAACATATATCAATAAAACTAGTGCAAATAAATCAACTTGTGATATTTCCCTATGTTTGTAGGATTACAGAAAACTAGCGCTTTACTGAAAACACAAAACAATTTAGGAGTTTGGGTATAGTAAAAGTAAACCATTTAAGGAGACTTTTAACCTATAAAAGTAAAGCATTTTTAGATTGTTGCTTTGTTTTTTTTCGTTTCATTTGGTATCACCTCTGCACATTGAGCTCAGTTCGATGATTGACAGTCGTTTTGAATCTGAAAAGGGCATTTCATGATTATTTAGTAGACAAGTTCGAAATGAAGCAAACTTATTAGTATTAAAGGTATAGACTCGCTTTAAAATTTGTATCGCAACTTGAAATTTTTCGTTTTATAGAGTAAAATAACTGGATTTCCAGAGTGCATATTACGGTTGATATGTTCTTCATTTCCAGTAATACTAGGTAAGACTAAGATATTACCTGATAAATCAATCCATTTTTTTATACTATTTAATGACTTTAAACTTATAATTTTTGTGCCTAAGCTTTTAAGATAATTTTAATTGTATACTGAAAGTTACTGATATCACGGCTCGTGTAAGACTATGAAATGCGTTATAGATTAGTTTGTTGTTGAGAGGCTACGTATTTACTTTTGACTCCTAAATCAATCTTCTTCTTTTTTATGCTTGGCTTTATATTTTCAGTAAAGCGCTAGTTCTCCATAATCCTATAATTATGGAGAAACATCACCAGTTGATTTATTTGCACTTTTTTTTATTGATATGTGTTAGATACGCTGTGAAGTGATAATTTTTGTTCGTTTTAAGTTTCAACTTCGCTCTTTACTTCCCTCGGAAAAACTTCGTGTTTTGAATAAATCTTTTCTCGTTTTTGATTAAAATTTAATTTAGAAACAACACTGCCGTAATCTTTTTTATTTTACCAAATAATTTTGGTCCGTTTTAAGTTTTACTGTTGCTCTTTAGTTTCAGTTCAAAACTTATTTTTTTATACAGTCTCTAATCACCTCCAATCTAGGGAAACATAGTGTCGTTTCTTTTTTTTAAGAAGAAATAGACCTTTAATTCTTTGTTAAAAAAAAAAAAAAAATTAGTAGCACTTAAGAAAGTAGCTCCAGACGAGTAGCTTCGATACAAAAGGTTAACTGAGCGGACAGGTTTGCATATCGACATGGCTGTTGCAAATTTTGCTAGCTCAACAGAAATGTGCCTTTATACTTAGGGAGCTATTGACCTGTCCTTAAACAGAAGAGCCAGTCATTGCTTAGAAATGTATCGAAATTCTAAAAAGATCATTTCTTGTGTAGGGACGATAAACGGTATTATAAACTAAGCTTGTTTTCATTTCAAAAATTTTGGTAAGAATTACCTGAATTCTCCTACAGAACTGTTTTCATTTGTCTTTCTTCCTCTTTGGATGCGCAATTTTACGTATGAACGGAATATTACGATGAAGTTGTCATGTAAATAATTTTAATAAGTAAGCATAATAATAAGTAATCCTTCTTTTAATATAAAACTTTGAGTGGTTCCAGAACCACATGCCTACACTTCTCCAACCACTAAGTGGCAAGGGATTGAGGTCAGGAGCGTAATTTTGTGTAATACAGAGGAGACAACTACCTCTCCCAGACCACAGTTTTTCCCCAGACCCTAGTTTGCCCCCCCCTCTTTACCTTTTTTATTACTATATGGCTAGTTTTTCAGTTTTCTCTGTCATTTTCACTTGATTTGGGAAAATTAGATCCAACTTTGACCCCCCTCCCCAACAGGATATTGACAAAATTACGCCATTCATTGGGGTTTGGATTTAGTAATCTACTAAGAATGTCGTTGGAAACCGTGAACTGGATGACCTATATTCCCTTTTAATCAAAATGCTTGACAAAATACCTTCCCGGGACATGCTTTAAAAAATGAGTGCATTACATTTACAAAAATAGTAAAATTATCTGGAAACGATCATATAGAAGGGGACAAAACCATGATTGAAAAAAAAACAAAAACAATTAGTAATCGAACGCAAAACACTCGTAATCGCAGTCCAACGCTGTACTAACATAACCATGTCTCTAATAAACTGATTTGAAATATTGTTGTTTGTGCCTTTATTGCGTAGCTTATTAAGGGTTCTTGGAGGAGGAACATACGGGAAGTGTTCTTGCAAACCTCCAATTAAGAGTCCCGGACCATAGTTATAACAATGATGATATTGTTTTATACTTCCAAGCTTTTCTACTTAAGAAGTGACAACAAAAGTGTTGTTTTTAGTTAGGGGTGTAATTTGCTACGGGGCAAGGGACATTTGTCCCTTCCAGGCCTCAATTTACCTCTCAGACTCCAGTTTCCCCCCTCCAGCTGAAATTTAGTTTCTTCAAAAATCTTGTCAAAACTAAGATAAGTCTGCTTAATTCAGAGAAACGGGTTAGTTTTCTTCAGTATTTCTTTGCATTAATGGTACTATAAGGCTAGTTTTTCATTTCTCACTGACGTTTTCACTTGATGTGGGAAATTTTGGTCCACCTTTGCCCCCCCAGGATTTTGACGAAACTATGCCCCTGTTTTTAGTGCTATATTACACTTACGAATGGTAGAATTGATAAAAATCACTTGGGTATGAGCAACAGCTTTCAAATGAGCCATTAAACGTCAATCTAAAAAGTTCTGGTAGGCAGCTAGCCCCAGCTTTTCCACCTGAAACACGGCACGAAAAGTGCCGTTTTTAGTGCCATTTGGAACTTGCTGATGGTTGCCAGTTGGAACTTGCTTATAGGAAGGACGTAAATATGAGCAATATCGTTTATATGAGCTACCAAAAATCTATCTAAGATACCAGCCATACGAATACGCCCAATAACAACACGCCCATACTGATACGCATGGTATCGATACGTCCGGTACCGATACAGCGTACATCCCTTTCCCCAAGGACTATGGAGGGTCATATCATCACCAAAAACATAGATATTGGATCTTTGAACTATTTTGAACAAAAAAAAAATAAAATTTTTGATTGTATGACTGTTGGGGGAGGGGACCTTTAGGGGGGCTAGAAGAAAAATGATTTTCCTTTGTTGCTGAAAGAGAGGGCTGTAATTTCCTTTCAAAAGTTTTCGACCATGCTGATTCCAGTCGCATACTTTTCATTTTGATCTGAAGCCATTTGTTGAGGGGTTTCAGACTTTTTCGAAATCATCATAAATTTCTTTGAGCAATAAACTTTTACTTTTAGGACGAACTGAAATAATAGCTACCATTCCTGAATCAGTGTCAGATGGCAATTTTTTCACTAGGTAGCTTTTTTTTCTAAACGCGTCTTTTAAACTTTTGGTTACTATGGGATGTGGTTCGCTACCGATACGCTCGATACCACGCACAGCCCTTCCCAAGGGACTATGGAGGGTCATATCATCATCAAAACCATATTTATTGGACCTTTGAAGTATGTTAAACAAAATGGCACTCTCGAAAATTTTATAGGACGACTTTGGGGAGGGGGCCTTTAGGGAGGGGGGCTATTTGCCCTCCAATCTTTTCAGTCACTTAAAAAAGGCACTAGAAATTTTAATTTCAAATAAGCCGTAAACATCTTTCTATTATGAGTCCTGTGGTGGCGCAGTGGGTTTGACCTTAGCTTGGTAATACGGGACCCAGAGATCGAATCATGCTGCAGCAATGCACTGCAGGGCCGACGCAGGGACCTTAGTAGTCAAGAAGCGTCGTTAATCTAATAATCTGATAATAAATCTATGATGTTCTGGTCATTCGTTAGCCCTGGTAAAAAATAAGAAGAAAAAAAAAACGGGAGACACAGAGTGCTACCCCATGCAAAGAAGTGATTTTCCTTGTTATTCAAGGAGGGGGACTGTAATTTCCCTATTCAAGGTTTTCGACCATGCTGATTCCAATGGTACAATTTCCATTTTGATCTGACGACATTTTTAAGGGTTTTTAGGCTTTTTTTAATTACCATAAATTTCTTTTCGCAATTAATTTTTATTTTTAAGAAAAACGGAAATATTTGTTACCATTTGTGAATCTGCATCAGATGGCAAATTTTTTTTCACTAGGTGTTTTTTCTCTAAACGCGATTTTTAACTTCGGATCACTATGGGCAGTGGTTTGCTCTTTACTAGGTTGCAGCTACCGCTGCAACCATGATGTAGCAAAAGGAAGTGATTGTGCAACGAGGAATTTGTAATAATTTCTTTTTGCATACAGAATACGAGTATTCTATACAGAAGGAAAATGCTTCGAATTCCAAGTGTTTTTCTTTTTAGAGAAGAATAATCCCATTCCTTTATTTGATAAAAAAAACAAGTTTTTTTTAGCTGAAAGTAAGGAGCGACATTAAAACTTAAAACGAAAAGAAATTACTTCGTATATGAAAGGGGCTGCTTCCTCATCAACGCCCCGCTCTTTACGCTAAAGTTTGACTCTTTCTCTTAACTCTGCTTTTTAAAACAGTAAAAAACTTTAGCGTAAAGAGCGGGGCGTTGATGAGGAAGCAGCCCCTTTCATATACGAAGTGATTTCTGTTCGTTTTAAGTTTTAATGTCGCTCCTTACTTTCAGCTAAAAAAACTTGTTTTTTTTATTTAATTTCTGAACGTTTTTGAATCAATGCATGTTTTGATTTTGGCTCTCCGCAGAGGAATAATTAACACGAAATTTGCAAGTTTATTTTTTTTTTGGCTAAATGGCTTTCTCATAGTTTTGATCGAATGATTTTGAGAAAAAAAGGAACGGTGGAGGAAGCCTAGTTGCCCTGCGAATTTTTTGGTTACTTAAAAAGGCAACTAGAACTTTTAATTTTTTGTGAATGTTTTTATTAGTAAAAGATAGAAGTAACTTATAAATTAGCTTAAGTAACGAACTTTTGTAATCTCATATTTTTAATACATATATGAGGGGTTCACCCCCTCGTCAGTACCTCGCTCTTTACAATAAAGATTAAATTTTGTCCCAATTCATTAAGAATGACCTCTGAATCACAAAAGCCGTAGAATAAATAGTTGAAATCACTAAAAATACTTTAGCGTAAAGAGCGAGGTATTAGGAGGTGAGCCCCTCATATGCGTAGTAATTTCTGTTCGTTTTAAGTTTTAATGCTGCTCCTTACTTCCAGTTGAAAAAACTTTTCATATTTATATTTTCATTGTTTTTTTTTAAATAATGCTAGAAAATCCTGCGCTCCCTTCATGGAAATTTTCTTCCCCCAAGACAAATTCCTCGATAGAAAGTTCCCCCAACATATCCCCCTCTTGTCAACCCCTCCCCCAACCAAAAAATCCCCCTGAAACGTCTGTACACTTCCCAATAAGCATTTGTAGCCCCTCCCACGGGGACTGTGGGGGAGTAAGTCGTCCCCAAAGACATAGTTATAAGGCTTTTCGACTACACTGAATAAAATGGCTATCTCAGTATTTTTATCCGGTTGACTTTGGGAAAATAATTAGCGTGGGAGGGCGCCTAGGTGCCCTCCGATTTTTTTGGTCACTTAAAAAGAGCACTAGAACTTTTCATTTCCGTTAGAATGAGCCCTCTCGCAAGATTCTAGGACCACTGGGTCGATACGATCACCCCTGGGAAAAAAAAAACAAAACAAACAAACAAATAAACACGCATCCGTGATCTGCCTTCTGGCAAAAATAGAAATTCCACATTTTTGTAGATAGGAGCTTGAAACTTCCATAATAGGGTTCTCTTATACGCTGAATCTGATGGTGTGATTTTCGTCGGGTCTACCTAGTTGCTGGTTCTAGGACTAGCATTACACACAGTGTCAGAATGTTGGCGTGCTTATCATCAAAGATGCATTCACGTTTACGTATTGAGGGAAAAGGGGGCTATCCAATGCAAAACGGATTCCTACGAATTATTCTCATCTGCTTCGTCAAGAAGGAAGACGCTGACTCGATTGATGTCTAGTCATCCTAACGGGATGGAAAGACACAGCGTTTTAAAATCATACAAATCCAAAGGAAAAACACTATCCATAACTATAAAAATAACTTTTGTCTTGGCATACTTGCTAAACTTGATGAACATGGACGCAGAAAAATAAAAGGCAGATCAAAGCCAAGATATAATATAAAACCAATCTCTCGAACTTAGTCAATGTAGAAAAAAAAACACTCAAACTGTGCCTTACTCTGAGAAAATAATTCTTAGGTTGAAAGCCGGTGCAATTAAATGTGTTTTTTTTTATCTTGAATAAAAATATTTAAACAAATAAAAAACGCTTTTACATCCATACTTACTAAAAGAAAAAAAAATGACTTTGTTTTTTTCCCGCTACCCGGAAAAATTGAAGTTTATTTAGACCAGAAAAAACGAAGGGGGCCAAGGAATATTTTATAACTATTCTAGGACCTTTACGATACCGTGGGTTTAGCTAATAGAAAAACCTTAAGGAAGATACCATCCTTATATTGTATGCCTGATTAGTACAATAAGTGATTAGTTTTATTGCAAAAATAATATTGCTGCGGTTAAGGCAGGAAGTGAAGTTAGTAGTTGGTTCGATGTGGCATCAGGAATTAAGCAGGTTTCGTTTCCATTTTCGTTTATACGCATTATTTTTATGGACTGTGTCCTAAGGAACACGGCAAAGGCTATGGGCAAACTAGGTATCAGATGGGAAGGTTAAGCTCTCCTAGACTTAAATAGAGCAAATGATTGGGATATTTCCGGTAAAATGCTAGCGGAATGAACGAATTTTGGAGGTTTTGGAAGTTCACGGTGCAAAAATAGGTTTCAAATTATTGTTAAGAAAACTAGGTCGCTTGGACTACGAATAAACGTGTGTGAAGAGGTTGTACTTTTTAGTATTAAATAAAATAAAAAAAAATAAAAAAAAAGTTTTTTTTCAACTGAGAGTAAGGAGCAACATTAAAACTTAAAACGAACAGAAATTATTACTTACGTGAGGGGGTTCGCCCCCTCGTCAATACATCGCTCTTTACTCTAAAATTCGAATTTTGTTCCAATTCTTTAAGAATGACCCTTGAATCCCAAAGGCCGTTTAATTAGAATAAATAGCTCTTTTGAAAGTACTAAAAAAAACTTCCTCGTAAGGAACGAAGTATTGACGAGGGGGTGAACCCCCTCATATATCTTATAATTTCTGTTCATTATAAGTTTTTATGTCGCTCCTTACTTACAGTTGAAAAAACTTGTTTTTTTTATTTAATTTCTGATCGTTTTTTAAATAATGTAGGGAAAATCCAGTGCCCCCTTCATGGAAAAATGCTCTTCCCCGATAAAAAAATCCTCCATGGAAAGATTCTCCCAGGTTACTCCCTCACCTTGACCCCCCACCAGAAAAAATACCTCTGAAAAAGTCTGTATACTTCCCAATAACTATTACTATATGTAAACAATGGGCAAAGTTGATAACTTGCAGCCCTTCCCACGGGAACTGTGGGGTATTATCATCCTCAGAGACATATTCATTAGATTTTTTTTACTATGCTGAACAAAATGGCTATCTCAAAATTTTGACCCGGTGACTTTGGGGAAAATGAGCGTGGGAAGGGGCCTAGTTGCCCTCCAATCTTTTGGTCACTTAAAAAGGGCACTATAGCTTTTGATTTTCATTCGAATGAGCCCTCTCGCGATATTCTAGGGTCAGTGGTGGATACGATCATCCGTGGAAAAAACGAACAAACAAATAAACGCACATCCGTGATCTTTCTTCTGGCAAAAAATACAAAATTCCACAGTTTTGCAGATAGGAGCTTGAAACCTCTTCGGTAGGGTTCTCTGATACACTTAATCTGATGGTGTGATTTTCATTAAGATTTTATGACCGTTGGGAGGTGTTTCCCCCCTTTTTCGAAAATAAGGCATTTTTTTTCAGGTTCGTAACTTTTGATAGATAAGACTAAACTTGGTGAAACTTATATAGTTAAAATCAGATTTTTAAGTATAAATAGATATTTCAAAAGTTTGATCCGGTGACTTTGGGAACAAGAATGAGCGTGTGAGGGGGCCTAGTTGCCCTCCAATCTTCAGTAATTCATAAAACAAGCACCATATACTTAAATTCAATTGTGAAGTAATATTACCAGTCCTTTAAATATTATCAAATAGAGTTTTCAGCAGGATATTTTTCACGATTTACAGAGCCATGAAGCAGGATATTTCAGGATTCGTAGGATTTCACGCCAAATTTCTTAGGGGCTGCAAGTGGAAACACTGGACCATATATCAAGCAATAAACTGCATAAAAAGTGTGGCTCGATACCACTTTCCAGGACTTTATTGGAAGAAAATAAAATGACTTGGCCATGTTTTACAGATAATGGTTGAAAGATTGCCAAAGTTTGTGGCTTTTGGCAATCCGTCTGGACCAAACGAAAAGTACCTATTTAATATTTAATATTTTTAGATTTTTAATTCTTTTTAGTCTTCGATAAATCCTCACTCTTCACGTAATGCTTACAGAATTTTGTACGCAATTCAGCTATAGGAGTATAAAGCATTTCAAATGAGATTTATTTTTATTAAGTCGTTTACAATAATTACAAATAGATAGGCAAGCCCATCTTGTGGGACTTGCCTTTTATTAAATAAAAAAACAACAACAAGTTTTCAAGTGAAGGTAAAGAGCAACATTAAAACTGAAAACAAACATTTATTATCCCATATTTGAGGTGGTTTCCGTCCCTCAACCTCTCACTCTTTGCACTGAAGTTTATCTAGTGCTTAATTGAAAGAACTTCGGAGCGTAAAAAATAGAGCGTACCGGGAGCACGGGCTTCGCCAGGGTCCTGGCACTCTGCACGCGGCAGGCTTGTATATATTTGATTCTTTAATTATGCATTAGCATAATGATCGCGTTATTCTTTAGTTTTAAGTCACAATGTGTCAAAGTCCTAAGGTATGCAGCCCGAGGCTGCAAGTCCTACCCCTGAGCACGTATATACCTTAGACAGTTTCACAGGGTATGGGAGGGCATGCATACACACAAATGAGAATTTACAGTTTTTCCAAAAAATAAAATAGCTTGAGAACCTCTGGCTCAAAGGATCTTATTCCCACTCACCGAAAATAATTACTTTTAATGACAGATATACCATATCTACAATAGAGATAAAGAGGAAGGAAAATGATCTCGAGTTAATTGCAACGCTGATTGGGATCATCCCCTTCCGTGTTTTATGGGTGAACGCCTCATCCTGCTTAAATGACCTTTGTAATCCATTAAAAAATAATGCTTCTTTCCATTCAAGGTATAATAGTCTTAAAAGTATAGTATGCAAATGTGTTAGCTGATGCTTATCTCCTGGAATAATTGTTATGTTGTGTTTTTTTTTGGCTTGAAGTTTTTAATAAAACAGTACTAACAGTGAATATTTCTATATGTCATCTTAGATATGATATCCTTGCTGTATATATGATTCAATATTGCTATTGTCAAATGAAGTCTAAGCCAACAGAAGTTTTCATGACAAAACGAAATGTACTTTTCAATATCTAAGGGAGGGGTGAACTTGTCCCTTTTTTAATTTTTTCAGTAAAAAATACCAAAGAAGGGAATGCAAATATGGAAATACCCCCTAAAAATGTTTTTCTTTTAAATATAGGAGGCGCAAAAAAGATTAGGGGGAAAAGTCCCCATCTCTTTCCCAATTGACACCACTGACTGCATTCGACAGGATCAAAGACCTTATACTACAAACACTACTTAGAGCTGCTTACAGCCACACTTTCTTCCTTCTGGACAATAATCGGTACAGCATATACGAGTATTATAATTTTAAGCAAGATGTATGGGAAATCGCATCTTTGGAGCGAAAAATGCATCATTTCTGGTTCGTCTGATCTGTATTTTATGGCCTTCTCTTCCATAAAGTTATATACTTGCCGTCGACAATAAATTAGAGTTGTCTCGGTTTTTCTATTGTAATGTTACCGACATTGAAGTCAAGTACTGTAAGGCCTTTGAACAGGACTAACCTAAAAATCCTTCGTGTTTCTTTCTTCTTTTTTTTATTACAGGCTATAAATTTAAATCCAATATAAGTTAAAACTGTCCCTATTTTGGATACTGTGTATATCTGGTCATAAGACTCCTATCCATCGATTTTAAGGGAGCAATCGCCGGAACTACCAAGTCTAGGAATTTCTGTAAAGTGTACTGGAAATTAAACGGCAAATCGAATGTTTTTAGGAAAAATCGAAAAATAACTTCTAGGGTCTAGAGCTTTTAAAAACAATGGTGACATTTTAGTCAAAGTAAGTAAATTTGTATTTGACAATAATTTCTTTTATAGTATCGTGCTCCGGCTCCAAAAAAATCTCTGCGAGACCTTACAAGAGAGAAATATTCTCCGACAAGAACAATCCCTTCATCATTTTTTGCCCCCTATGGGAAAAGGTGAGTGGAACTATTAGCTATGTAACAGTGTCTATGTAATTATGATCAGTGTGCTTACCGGAAAAAAAAATGAATTAGGAAGTGAGAAAGGTTTCTCTTGTAAATGGGCTACCACAAACACCAACAACAAAAAGAACAATAAGGAATTCATTTTGCAAGACAGTGGGAAACTAATTAGAATGAATATTTCGGCCCTATGTCCAAGGGCCGTCCTCAGCAAACCATAAATAAATAAAAAGAAAAACTTACAACAAGATGCAACCAATATAAATAAAATGAATATATTTTTTTTAACAGTCCCAGCATCCTAACTTCAGTGAAGTTCAACCAGAACTGATAAATAAATTGAGATAACACAAGGCTATTCAATGAAATGAAAGAGAATGATTAAAAACTAGTTTTTAGTTTTAATGTTGCTTTTTTGGCTGCTGATCTCAAAGGTATATTTGTGACAGTTTCTGTGTTAATATCTATTGGATTTTATAATGTTTTGTAAGATCGTTTTTAATTAAATTTGTGTATAGATTAAGTTTATTTTCGAAGAATCAGTTTGTTTTGAATGACCTAGGCATAAGGCAAGTAGTTCGAGAAATAATTGAGATCAGACTTAAGATTAATAATAATATTTCCTTAAATAGAATCTTCATTCTAATTAGTTTCCCACTGTCTTGCGAAAATAAATTCCTATTGTTCTTCTTTTTGTTGGTGCTTGTGATGGAAAACAGTGTGGTCTTCGTCGCTGAGCTACCTTCTGCAAGCCCATGTACCGCCAAGTGCGAGAAAAGATTTTTTGGGATAATTAGAAAATATTTATCTGTTGGTCGTATTCAAAGAGGTGTATGGGCCACTTAAGACTTTCCCCCTCCTTCCTTGCAAAAATGGTCTTCTCATTGAAAATCTTCCAGAAACTCCCCCCTTCAGAAAACTCCCACGTGAAAAATGTCCGTAAGTTTCCCAATAACAAACACTATCTGTAAGTAATGGACAAATTAACAAACTTAAAAAGGCACATAAACTTCTGCTATGGGGTTCTCTGATTGTTTTGCAGCTTGGGAGAGACGGAGATAACTCAAAGGGCGTATTTTAATGCCAAACGAACTACCTCTAGGGGAAAGACGAGAGGAGGATGGATGTAGAAATTATTTATAATTCCCTGACAGTAAATGCCGCAAGGGGCATTTTTCGGAGGAAGGTATTTTCCAGGGGAGGGGGGGTGTTTTCGATGAGGTGGTGTTTCCCAGAGATATTTTCCCCAGGAGGTGTTTTTCCCAGGGATGGGTGGGGCTGGTTGCCCTCCAATCACTTAACTTTTAAAAAGGGCGCTCAAACTTTCAATTTCCAATCGAACAATAAAACGTCATTAACGAAAACCCCCACAGTTCTCGGGGCAAGGCCTATAGGTTATTGCAAGTTACCCATTATTAAAATCTAAGGATTTTATAGAAGGGATGGCCGTACAAACTTTGGAGAAGGCTCATTCGAATGGAAATCGAAATTCGAGTTCAATTTTGAAGAGTCAAAGGTAATCAGAGGACAATCAGCCTCTCCCTCTTAACCGCCTTTTTCCCAAATGCATAACCTAACCTTTCAAAATAGTCTAAAGGTCCCACAACCATGCCTCTGGGGTTAACAACCCCACTATCACCTCCTGGGGCAAGGGCTGTAAGGCAAGCTAGTTACCCAACATTAACACACAAGGTTTTTAGGGAAAAGATTTATGTATGAATTTGGGGGTTGGGATGTTCATTCTATTGGAAATCAAAAGTCTCAGTTCACTTCTCAAGAGTTAAAAGTGATCAAAGGATAAGATAAGATTTTATTTGTCACGAAACACACAGGCTCTTTGGCCTGTACAGAAGAAGGCAAAAAAAAAATTAATAATCAACTTACTGACAGAGAGAACAGCAAAAAGGAGAAGAAAAGAAAGTATAAATAAAATAAAAACTATGGAAAACAAAGCTAAATAGACTAATAGATTGAATAGAATAAATTAATTAAGTAGATCATTAGATAAAATAGACTCCGATGAAATAATAAGAAATATATATATATATATATACATACATACATATTCATATATATATATATACTAGCTGTTGGGGTGGCGCTTCGCGCCACCCCAACACCTAGTTGGTGGGGGCGCTTCGCGCCCCCCCCCCAAGCCCCCCCGCGCGCGTAAGTCGTTACGCGCCATATTAGTTACGCGCCATTGTAGTTGTGTCCCTATGTCCCACCTGTGAATATAGATATATATATATATATATATATATATATATATATATATATATATATATATATATATATATATATATATGTTTTTAACTACGTAAAACTTGCGAATATACAACATTCTTTGCTGTCCCATTGTCTGTGCATATAAATAGATTGTCAGGTTTACCGACTCTTGAACATGCAACATATAATGGTCCATGGGAAAACAATCCGTATTCAGATCTATACCTCATGATTCTAATGATTGCCCTTGAGCTTTGTTGATGGTGATTGCTAATCGACCATTCCCTGAGTCGCCATCGTCATTTATATATCCCCCTGTGCACCCCGGCGTCCCCTTTGTAGTTATGTCCCTGTGTCCCGGTCGTCATTTATATTCCCTGTGTCCCGGTCGTCATTTGTGTCCCGGTGTTCCAGTCTGTGATTTCTCTTTGAGTGTCCCGGGCGTCATTTATATTCCTTGTGTCCCGGTGTCCCGGTCGTCATTTATATCCCCCTGTGCCCCCCGGCGTCCCCATTGTAGTTGTGTCCCTGTGTCCCGGTCGTCATTTATATTCCCTGTGTCCCGGTCGTCATTTGTATCCCGGTGTCCCGGTCTGTATATAAATTCGTTTTTTAGTTTTGTTTTTCTCCTTTATTTTTTTCCTTTTTTCTTTTTTTTCTTTTTTAGTTTATTTAGATTTTTAGATTTTTTAGTTTTTTTATTAGTTTTTAGTTTTTTTGTAGTTTTTACCATTTTTTTAGTTTTTTTAGTTTTTTTGTTTACTTATGTCCTGGTCGTCATTTATACTCCCTGTGTCCCGGTCGTCATTTGTGTCTTGGTGCTTTGTTGATTGCTAATTTGTATTATATTTATATTTATATTTTTTATATTTATTAATATTTTTTTAGTTTTCTTTTTCTCTTATTTTTCAGTTTTTTCCTTTTTTTTAGTTTTTTCTTTTTTAGTTTTTAGTTTTTTTTTGTTTTTTACCTTTTTTTAGTTTTTTTAGTTTTTTTAGTTTTTTAGCTTTTTTAGTTTTTTTATTAGTTTTTAGTTTTTTTTTAGTTTTTGCCTTTTTTTAGTTTTTTCAGTTTTTTTTTAGTTTTTCGTTTTTTACCTTTTTTTAGTTTTTTTTTAGTTTTTTAGCTTTTTTAGTTTTTTTTCTTTTTAGTTTTTTTTGTAGTTTTTACCTTTTTTAGTTTTTTTTTCTTCTTTTGTATTAGTGTGAAATAATTCAGACGTCATATGCGGACAAACACGACGTCACTCGACAGACAGACAGACAGACATAACCCACAAACAACTTATTTTTATATATATTTATTCATATTTTTTTAGTTTTCTTTTTCTCTTTTATTTTTCAGTTTTTTCCTTTTTTTAGTTTTTTTCTTTTTTAGTTTTTAGTTTTTTTTTGTTTTTTACCTTTTTTTAGTTTTTTTTTAGTTTTTTTAGTTTTTTAGCTTTTTTAGTTTTTTTATTAGTTTTTATTTTTTTTGTAGTTTTTGCCTTTTTTTTATTTTTTTCAGTTTTTTTTTAGTTATTAGATTTTTACCTTTTTTTAGTTTTTTTTTAGTTTTTTAGCTTTTTTAGTTTTTTTTTCTTTGTAGTTTTTTTTTGTAGTTTTTACCTTTTTTAGTTTTTTTCTTCTTTTGTATTAGTGTGAAATAATTCAGACGTCATATGCGAACAAACATGACGTCACCTGATCCACAGATCCACACACAGACAACTTATTTTTATATATATAGATATATATATATATATATATATATATATATATATATATATATATACTAGCTGTTGGGGTGGCGCTTCGCGCCACCCCAACACCTAGTTGGTGGGGGCGCTTCGCGCCCCCCCCAAGCCCCCCCGCGCGCGTAAGTCGTTACGCGCCATAATAGTTACGCGCCATTGTAGTTGTGTCCCTATGTCCCACCTGTGAATATAGATATATATATATATATATGGTTTTAACTACGTAAAACTTGCGAATATACAACATTCTTTGCTGTCCCATTGTCTTTGCATATAAATAGATTGTCAGGTTATCCCCCTGTTTCCCCCGGTGTCCCCGTTGTAGTTGTGTCCCTGTGTCCCGGTCGTCATTTATATTCCCTGTGTCCCGGGTCCCGGTCATCATTTGTATCCCGGTGTCCCGGTCTGTATATACATTCGTTTTTTAGTTTTGTTTTTCTCCTTTATTTTTTTCCTTTTTTTTTCTTTTTTAGCTTATTTAGATTTTTAGATTTTTTAGTTTTTTTTATTAGTTTTTAGTTTTTATTTCTTTTTAGTTTTTTTGTCCCGGTCGTCATTTATATCCCCCTGTTTCCCCCGGTGTCCCCGTTGTAGTTGTGTCCCTGTGTCCCGGTCGTTATTTATATTCCCTGTGTCCCGGTCGTCATTTGTATCCCGGTGTACCGGTCTGTATATACATTCGTTTTTTAGTTTTGTTTTTCTCCTTTATTTTTTTCCTTTTTTTTTCTTTTTTAGTTTATTTAGATTTTTAGATTTTTTAGTTTTTTTATTAGTTTTTAGTTTTTTTTTCTTTTTAGTTTTTTTGTAGTTTTTACCTTCTTTTTAGTTTTGTTAATTTTTTTTTTTACTTGTGTCCTGGTCGTCATTTATACTCCCTGTGTCCCGGTGCTTTGTTGATTGCTAATCGAACATTCCTTTTGTCCTGGTCGCTTTCTCTTTGAGTGTCGTCATTTATTTTTTTCTTTTTTAGTTCTTTTAGTTTTTACCTTTTTTAGTTTTTTTTTAGTTTTTAGTTTTTTTAGTTTTTTACCTTTTTTTAGTTTTTTTAGTTTTTTAGCTTTTTTATTTTTTTTATTAGTTTTTAGTTTTTTTGTAGTTTTTGCCTTTTTTTTTAGTTTTTTGTCCTGGTCGCTTTCTCTTTGAGTGTCGTCATTTATTAGTTTTTTCCTTTTTTTTTTTAGTTTTTTATTGGTTTTTACCTTTATTTTAGCTTATTTTTCAGTTTTTTCCTTTTTTTTAGTTTTTTTTTATTTTTTATTTTTTTTAGTTTTTTACCTTTTTTTAGTTTTTTTAGTTTTTTTAGTTTTTTAGCTTTTTTACTTTTTTTATTAGTTTTTAGTTTTTTTTGTAGTTTTTGCCTTTTTTTAGTTTTTTCAGTTTTTTTTTTAGTTTTTTATTGGTTTTTACCTTTATAGTTTTTTTAGTTTTTTAGCTTTTTTATTTTTTTTATTAGTTTTTAGTTTTTTTTGTAGTTTTTGCCTTTTTTTAGTTTTTTCAGTTTTGACGTCACCTAATCCAGTTTTTTCAGGTGACGTCACCTGACACATCCATCCATCCATCCATCCATCCATCCACAGACAGACAACTTATTTTTATATATATAGATATATAGACACATATACATATATAAAAATAGATAAAATAACTTTTAAGAAGCTAAAGAATTTTCAATAATATTTTTTGAACAAACCGAATAAGTGGCACCTTCGAGCTGATTCGGGCAACTTATTTCATACAATATGACTCGCAATTAAAAGATTCAAATCTGACCTTACACAAGGAGTAAAAGGAACTTGAATATTGCAAAAATTATATTTATTCTAATCAGAGGTGAAAGTTGGGTGAACACTTATGGGATGGGGGAGTCACCATGAAGCTGAGAAAAAGTAAAACATGCACACGAAAGAATATACAGTGACTCTAGATCAATTAATGGGATAACTCTTGAAGGGTTAGCTTCCTTAATGAGGTTTCTAGCTTTATTATAAACCTTATAAAGTGGTTTTAACAATGAAGGATAGGTTGACATCCATACTATTGGACAGTAAGAAACGTAAGATCGGATCAAGGAGTGAAAAGGATTTCAAAATCGATCCATGGAAAATATGTTTAAGTTTCCTTAAAATACCGAGACTCCTGCATATCTGCATTTTAATCAAATCAATGTGACGATTGAAAGACAAGTTTTCATCAACAAGAAGGCCCAAAATACGAACATATGGATCTTTAGATCTATGAATTATCCCATTTGGCTGATGAATTTCTTATAACTGGGGATAAATCTGAGAAAAATGCGAAAATATAAAAGAAACTGGACTTTGAATAATTTATGGGAAGATAATTAGCACCAAACCATAAAATTACTCTCTCAAACAAATTTTCCAAATTTAATCGAAGTTCAGATTCACAATTTCCCGAAGTGCCATGTGTGCTATCATCAGCAAAACCAACAAGGACGTCAGAAGGACGTCAGAATTCACTTGTGATGGTGAACGGAAAAGGGGATCGGCAGAAATTAACCTATCATTCAAATAAGATTAAAACCAAGAAAATACATTGCCCCTAATGCCAAAATGAGACATTTTCGATAGAAGAATTTCTTGGGTTAAGGAATCGAATGCCTTGCGAATATCCAGGAATATAGCAGCCGGAATTAATCCCGAATCCAATTGAGAATGTATAAAATTCAAAAGGGTCACACAGGCATGCTCAGTGGAGTGCTTCATTCGGAAACCAAATTGAAAATCATGAAGAAACTTTTTAAATTTTAGAAATTTAAGGAGACGAGAAAGCATAGCCTTGTCGAAGATTTTACTAAATACTGATAAAATTGAAATTGGTCGATAATTTGCTGGATCATTTCTTGGTCCACCTTTATACAGAACAATAATCTGAGCACGCTTGAGAGCATCCAGAAAAATACTGTATTTAAATAAAAGATTAACAAGTTTCGTTAGAGGCACGACTATTGAAGGATGAATAGATTTAACTACCATAGTAGGAATAGAATCTGGCCCAGATGAGGACGAGTTTTTCAAGCCATTAACAATTTTAGCAATTTCACTTTCTGTTACTGGCTCTAGAAACATAGACTTAATACAAGATGGCCCAAGGTAAGATCTAAAGTCTGGCTTAGGCCGAGATAAAGTAGCTGTGGAAGCAACATTCTTACCAATACTAGCGAAGACTGAAGTGAACGCTTCTTGGCCATTAATCTCACCCTTTACAGCTTCGTCACCAATGACCAGACTCATAGGTAAAGAGCTAGATTGCGATCCAGGTTTAAGCACAGAATTTATTACCTTCCAAGTTTTACGAATATCATTGTCACACGCAGCAAAATTATTTAGATAATAGACAGATTTGGCTTTCCTAGAGAAGGAATTGTATGTATTCCGGTAAATCTTGAATTGACAAAAACGAATAGCATTCGCTGAAAGTGTAGCGCATTTATAAGACCTCCAGAGATTATTTTTCCTTCTCCAGCTTTTGAGAAGTCTGGATGTCATCCATGGGTTTAGAGGAACAATCCTTTTAAACCTGCGATTAGAAGGTGGTACTTTACAAATGCTAAGAATAGCCTCTTTTATGGTTCCATAAAATGAATCAAATAAACAAGAAAAATCCTTATCATTATCAAATAAGCTCCACAAATTTTTCGCCAATTTAGAACCACGAAGAGATAACTCATTCTCACCAAACCTAATAGAATAGGAATCAATCACTTGATCCCGGTTATTCTTTCCCTGATTAAAGCTGAACCGAGAATATATTGGGAAATGATCGGACATATCAGTAACTAAAATTGAGTTTTCCTTCAAGCTAAGCGTAGAGAAGATATTGTCATTCAAAGAAGCTGTAACATTAGTTACTCATATGGGGATGGATGTAGTTGGTAGAGTTCCTGCGGCAAGCATGGTTGAAGGGCTTCCACTTCATTCTTTTTTTTCTCCAAATACATTCGATTGACAATTTTGAGATAGCCATTTATTTAAAACAGATCAAATGTTAAATACTAGGGTACATCTAGGGTTCACAACCCCTAGTTCCTGGTGCAAGGGCTGTAAGTTATGCAAGTTGCCTGATGTTAACATACAAGGTGTTTTTTTTTTTTCAAGAAAAGAGGGCATGTTTGATCTCATAAATAATAAAAATCATGGAGCATTAAGGTCAAACCTTAGGGAAATGTCAAGAAGGAAATGTTAGGGAAATGTGCGAAACACAATCAAGAGACATTTTTTCATTTATTGGTTATGAAAAGGATATACCTGCAATATCTACAATGGCTGATGGTACCAGTCGTCATATCGTTCGGAAAATTTTTAGGAGCATCTTTCAACTAAATCAAGAGGTACTTTGTGCATCCAGTTTTACAGACGACGACGTATCTGCAATGTGTCGAGAATAGCTGACGGTATAAACCTGAGGGTATTAAGTTTAGACTTTCTGCGCATGCTGAAGGAATATTAAAAAAAAAGCTGGAGTGCAACCATTCCCCCTCCCATATCCTTTTTAGCTGCAATCTCCTCAAAAACATATGATCAAAATTCGTTATCTATATTCACAAAGGTCAAATATTTTAAACAAACATGTCTATTACGGTACCTAACGTCCAGTAAGGCATAATTCATCTGAAGAAAAGATAAATCAATGAAAAAAAGAGAAAAAAGAGAAGCATTTGAATTCTCAAGCAGAAAACTGAAAAAGCGGGAAGTTACCAATCACTTTACAAGTATGAATACAGGCACTGAAATTTATTGCCTTTTCTCGCCTAATCTGTCAATCAAGGCAGGTGACAGCACAGGAATTCCCAAAGTGACCAGATCAATCAAATTACAATTCCTTTGAACTTATTTTCTGTATTTTTCGAGCAGGTAGGCTAAAATGCTTTTAGGGACTGACTTTTCATGAACTTAAATTAGAAAATTTTGCTCTGATTAATAGAAAAAAAATCAGAGTTTAAGATGATATAAGTCTCATCAAAACTGATTATCTTTATGTCAGACCCAAATGTCAGACCAAAAAAATAAAAATAAATAATTTTTTAAGATAGCTGGGAAATTTGGTGTCGGCTTTTAGTTTTTTCTCGTTTATATAAATCTATTATCTAAGTTCTACAAGTTATATCAAGACCGCCAATATGATTCTAAATATTTTGCCCACACAAACTAAAAACGTTTATAATGAACGAGATAAGGCAAATCTTTGAGGTACCACATCGCCTTAAAAAAATCGTCATATGCTGATATCAAAAGGTCCATCAAAAGGCTTTCCAATCACTGCTACATTCATGTTTTTATCAGCTGGCGATTTATGAATATACACGGAAAACTTTCTCGAGTTTGAACTGTTTTTCCAGACGGGAGGTGATAAACGGTTTTAAATCAAGGCAAGTCAATTGGTCATTTTAAAACCTGCAATTCTGGCATTTTGACGGTCTTTGGGCAACTCTCGATGTTTTGTGGCACAGAATGACTCCCCTTTGCTGCGATTTTTCAAGATGGGGGCCCGAACCTCTTGTTCAGGGTTTTGAGCATGAAAAGTTAATTGGCCACCCTAGAATTTTCCATTTTCAGCCTCTTTGGGCAAAAGCTGGTGCTTTGTTTACGAAATGGCAGAAATCGCTCAATTTGCTGTGGCACGAACTTATTTATTGCTTGAGAAGGATACTAGATATTCAGATTTTTGCTCTATACGATCATTCCTAGGAAAGAAAAGAACAAGCAGAACTAAAAGAAGACATCACTGATTCCCGTGCAGAGCACTTCAAGGTGAGCGAGCGCTATTCTCGGAGACTTTTAGGCTCTTTCAAATTCTTTTTTTTTTTGCAATAAAGTTTTACTGTTAAGATTAACTGAATTAACAGTTGCAAATCCAGTATCAGCTCAGATGGCATTTCTTTTCTGACTAGACTGTTTTTCTTTTCATCAAACTGCGTTTTGAAACTTTCGGTTGCTAAGGAGCTTGATTTGCTTTATACTACGTTACATCTGTTGCTGCAACCATAACAACCAAAATTAATTTGAATTGTTCAAGCACAGTACAATTAATTTTTAGACCGAATTGGCAAGACATAACAAAGAAAAAGAAAATGCCATAGATGTTGATTCGCTCCAATGACTAATAAAATTAAATGATAAGACTTTAAAAAACATGAGACGAAAACAAAATAAAATGGTAAAAAATGATAAAATACACAATTCTTAGTACACGAGACACAATTGAAGAAACAAAACACAGCCGACTGGAAATACCTAAGGCAAAAACGACTGAAAGAAAAACTTTTCAATTAAATGGCTTTTTCACCGTAAGCTAATACCATTACTATTTTTTTCAAATCACTAGTTAAGTGATCGATGCTTTGAATAAACAAACTAAGCCTGTTTTACAAATTCACTATAAGCGGAATTAATTGTGATACCTGCAGATCAGAAAAGCAAGGGCATATCCAGTATTTTTGGAGGGGGAGGGGTTACAAAACAAAAATGCATCAAAAATTTTGCTCATTTTCAGCCTTGCAGACAAAATCAGACAAGCCGAACCATATTTTGCGAAATTGTAGGAGAGTTCGAACTGGTTTGATACGAAAGTTTGGACTTCAAATTTCCGGTTTCTCGACATTTACTAAGAGCTTTGCTGACGTATTTTCCGGAAACGAATAAATATTGTATTTCTTGAGCGTTTGTTTTAGCTTATCACGAACACCGGGCAAAGATACTAGCACCGTGTGACCGTGTATCCTTTTTCCGTTTGGGCTTTTTCCTCAGAATAGGCATTAATTTTTGTCCTATTCTAAAACTTTTCTATACGACCGGAATTACCTTATTATGGAAATTCAATGGATAACTGTGCTAAACACAGTGCCTAATAATGGTCAAATTTGAATATACAAAACCGAGAAAGCAGTTATTGAGCGTTCGATCCTACCAGAAGCTAAGGACGCGACGAAGCCAAAATTTGGGTGAGGATATTGATTTGTCTAATGAAATTACTTATGACGTTTTTTTGTTGGATGAATGGTCGCCATCTAAGATAAGAATATTCAATATAGTCTAATTTAAGTCCTTGTTAAAACAACTGATGTTCGGAATACAAATTTGTTTTGTTTACATGCCAAGTATGAGATAATGGAATGTTGAAAATCGACTCAAGACTAGTTTGCCTACTTCATTGTCTACAGACTCCGACTATTTGATTCATAAAAATAGTTACTCAATTGAAGCACCCAAAGAAACTATGAGACTGATGAGAAACTAGCGTCTGACGCTTTAAATTGTCTCTTAAAATTAATGAAAACAACTAACGCCACATGAAGTGCAGCTTAACTAAGTTGAATTCAAAAAAAAAGAAAAAGCTTTTGAGGTTATCAACACAGCTCTTCCTGATGCTGCCAATCAAGAGATTGCGCATAATCAACCATCATCATCATCATTTTCGCTGCAGGCAATATAGGGGGTGACAGTTGAGCTGGAAAAATAAGGGCAGCTGCAGAACCTCACTTGAAAGCACTAGAGGGTTAGGTCAATAGTTTTCCCCCAAAGTCTTAGAAGTTACTCGAACATCTTCAAAAACAAATTCACTGAGGAAGTATACGAATTTGTTTTATAGTCTATTGAGGTTACTTCCACGAATCATAAATCGTTTGGTCGCCATATATCTTAGGTTTAGGGATTAGTTAGACATTTTTAGAGGTTTTTAGGATATTGTCTCAATTCCAAGAATGTATCTTTTTCCTTAACTTCATGAATTTAAGCCTTATAAATGTCGATATAATATAATACGGTAGTATGTTGTCATGAAGCATAAAATGGGCGCGCATTTGTGGGAGGGATGGTTGCCCCCCTATATTTTGAAAAAAATCTGGTACTCACGTACTATCCCGACAACACTGTTCTCTTTGATTTCTTTAAAACTGGTTTCTTTGTATGCACTCGGAGATAATCAGCTTAGCTTGAGTGAGATAAACTACTATGCAAATATATTTTAACAAAATATTTAATATATAGAGTTGGTTAGGCTAGGTATTTAATATAATGTTTTCTGAGTGACCTGCTTTCTACAATTCTCTGTTGTAGTTTCCATAATATTGTTTCTAAAGTATTATATTTTCATCGTATTTTTGTATATTATTTTGATTAACCTAACTTCACTTCTCGAGTGTGGTCGGGATAATACATAAGTACCAAATATTGTTTCTGGTATTTTTATTTAAAAATCCGAAAAAGATACCCTATCCTAGATTTTCATAAAATATCTCTTTTTATATCTTTATTTTTTTTTTTTAAATGGAAAAAGCATCGCAGCCTATATTTTCGTAAATTGGTGCCTCCGCGTAACAGGAGCATACACAGAAGCATAGGAACACATAGATAAGACTTAATATTTCGTATGCTCTTAGAAAACATATTTCTAGGTTGCGAGCTTTGGTAATAATTAGAAACCTATTTTGGACTTATATTTAGAAACCTAATGTTTGAGACCGTTTTGAATGAACAGGAGCTTCAAACAGTTTGGCTTTGAAACAGCTAGAAAAACCTCGCCCCAGGTTTCGTTTCAACGGTTAATAAAGGTTATATACTGGTGGTCGCATAAATTTCCGGTCATCTCCTCTTTCACGTAAAAACGAGCCAAACCACCTTTCTAAGAATATCCAACCACATTTTCGGAAAACATATGTTATGCGTGTTCTTTGGGTCTAAATTTAAAGGGAACCATTTTAATCAGAAGGCTTGAGACCCGGAGAATTTGTCTCCTAAGGTAGTATGGCCTGTCAATTACTACTTCTACCACTCCTAATCAAGCCAAGACTGCTCCCACCGTTACTGCTATCGCTAAGATTATTCTGATCGACTATTCCTATCTCATTTGCTCCTACTATGACTATCTCTGCTACTACCCCTCTCACGGTTAATTCTAGCGCGTTTGTACTGCTAATTAATAATAGTGGTTTGTATTATTAACATTAATACAACTCTAATTTTGAATGTTATTCCCAAAATTGACATTGATGCCATTAATACCATTCTAATTTCCAGTGACTTTGTTTTCAGTATTTATGTATTAGCAACAATGTGCTTTTCATAGTCAATATTGACATACTTTCGCAGGGAAAGCAGACTTTTTAATTTCATTTAGGTTTATTTATTTTTTTGGTATCCTTTATATACAAACATTAATAAAAGTACTACAAGTTTTATTGTTAGTATTAATAATACTTACTGCTAACATTAATTAGGAAGTATAAATTTGGTAGAATTAACCGTAATGGGGGTAGTGGTAGAGGTAGTCGTGGTAAAAACAGTTGCGACAGGAGTAGTTGAGATAGGAATAGTCCCGATTGAATCCTGATGGGAGCAGTCCTGTCTTGAGTAGGGGTTGTAGAAGCAGGGAAGGCGTGAATAATTCAAGGGTCTTGCTTCATTAGAAAATATATTTTCCACATCTCGTATCCATCATATTTCCACATCTCACTGATGCAACACTGATTCGATAGTCGAGTAACATGTCTTTATCTAAATTGGGGAGGGGGTTTACAGTCTAAAAGGCAGCACCCAGCTTAGTAAATGGTCGATCTTTTTTTCCCCTCTTTTTATACAACATTGAATCAAAAATGGTTGTCTACGTTTTCTAAATTTTTTTGACGATAAGGAAATAGTGAATATAAAAGGTAACAAGAGCTAAGAGCTCATATGGCACTTGTGATGAGGCAAGAAGAGCTAAGAGCCAAGAGATCATATGGTATGAGCTCTAACAAAATTCTAGGAATCAATAGATTGATTTAAAAGGAAAATAAAAGGCTTAATGCCGGTCAGGATTTAAAATAAGAGCTCTGAGTCACGATGTCCTTCTAAATATGAAAATTCATTAAGATCCGATCACCCACTCGTAAGTTATAAATACCTAATTTTTTCTAATTTTTCCTCTCCCTTTAGCCCCCCAGATGGTTGAATCTGGGAAAACGACTTTATCAAGTCAATTTGTGCAGGTCCCTGACACGCCTACCGATTTTCATCGTCCTAGCACGTCCAGAAGCACCTGACTCGCCAAATCACTGAACCCCTGCCCCCAACTCCCCCAAAGAGAGCGAATCCAGTACGGTTCCGTCAATCACGTATCAAGGACATTTGCTTATTCTATCCACCAAGCTTCATCCCGATTCCTCAACTCCAAGTGTTTCCCAAGATTTCCCCCTCCAACTCCACCAATGTCAAAGATCTGGTCGGGATTTGAAATAAGAGCTCTGAGACATGAAATCCTTTTAAATATTAAGGTCCGATCACCTATTCGTAAGATAAAAATACCCCAATTTTCCCGTTTTCCAAGAATTCTGGTTCCCCCCTCCAACTCCCCCCAGTGTCACGGGATCTGGTCAGAATTAAAAATTAGAGCTTTAAAGCACAAGATCCTTCTAAATATTAAATTTCATTAAGATCTGGTCACCCTTTCGAAAGTTACAAATACCTCAATTTTAAAAATTACCCCCCCCCAAACTCCACCAAAGAGAGCAGATCCGGTCCAGTTATGTCAATCACGTATCTTAGACAGGTTTTTATTCCTCCCATCCAGTTTCATTCTGATCTCACCGCTTTAAGTATTTTCTAATTTTCCGGTCCCTCCAACTGCCCCCCCCCAATTACGCTGGATCCTGTCGAGATTTAAAATAAGAGATCTGAGTTATGGGGTCCTTCTAAATATGAAGTTTCATGAAGATCCGATCACTCCTTCGTAAGTTAAAAACACGTCATTTTTTCTAGTTTTTCAGAATTAACCCCTCCCCCAATAGAGCAGATCCATTCCAATTATGTAAATCACGTATCTAAGACTTCTGCTGATTTCCCCCACCAAGTTTCATCCCGATCCCTCCAATCTAAGAGTTTTCCATGATTTTAGGTTCCCCCACCCCAAACTCCCCCCAATGTCACCAGATCCAGTCAGGATTTAAAATAAGAGCTTTGAGACAAGATATCCTTCTAAATATCAAATTTCATTGAGATCCGATCACCGGTTCGTAAGTTAAAAATACCGCATTTTTTCTAATTTTTCAGAATTAAGACCCCCCCCCCCCCCAACTACCCCAAAGAGAATGGATCCGTTCCGGTTATGTCAATCATGTTTCTAGGACTTATGTTTATTTCTCCCACCAAGTTTCTTCCCGATCCCTCCACTCTAAGTGTTTTCCAAGTTTTAGGTTTCCCCCTCCCAACTCCCCCAACGTCACCAGATCCGGTTGGGATTTAAAATAAGAGCTCTGAGACACGATATCCTTCTAAATATCAAATTTCATTGAGATCCGATCACCCGTTCGTAAGTTAAAAATCCCTCATTTTTTCTAATTTTTCAGAAGTACCCCCCCCCCAACTACCCCAAAGAGAGCGGATCCGTTCCGGTTATGTCAATCATGTATCTTGGACTTGTGCTTATTTTCCCCACCAGGTTTCATCCCGATCCCTCCACTCTTAAGTCTTTTCCAAGTTTTAGGTTTCCCTCTCCCAACTCCCCCCCCCCCCAATGTCACCAGATCCGGTCGGAATTTAAAATAAGAGATCTGAGACACGATATCCTTCTAAATATCAAATTTCATTGAGATCCGATCACCCGTTCGTAAGTTAAAAATGCCTCATTTTTTCTAATTTTTCAGAAGTACCCCCCCCCCCCCCCCAACTACCTCCAAGAGAGCGGATCTGTTCCGATTATGTCAATCATGTATCTAGGACTTATGCTTATTTTCCCCACCAAGTTTCATCCCGATCCCTCCACTCTAAGTGTTTTCCAAGTTTTAGGTTTCCCCTCCCAACTCCCCCCCAATGTCACCAGATCCGGTCGGGATTTAAAGTAAGAGCTCTGAGAAACGATATCCTTCTAAATATCAAATTTCATTGAGATCCGATCACCCGTTCGTAAGTTAAAAATACCGCATTTTTTCTAATTTTTCAGAATTAACCCCCCCCCCCCTAACTGCCCCAAAGAGAGCGAATCTATTCTGGTTATGTCAATTATGTATCTAGGACCTGTGCTTATTTTTCCCACCAAGTTTCATCCTGATCCCTACACTCTAAGCGTTTTCCAAGATTTTAGGTTTCCCCATCCCAACCCTCCCCCAATGTCACCAGATCTGGTCGGGGTTTAAAATAACAGCTCTGAGACACGATATCCTTCCAAACATCAAATTTCATTAATATCTGATCAACCGTTCGCAAGTTAAAAATACTTCAATTTTTCTATTTTTTCTGAATTAACGGGCCCCCCACTCCCCCCCCCCCCAGATGGTCAAATGGGGAAAACGACTATTTCTAATTTAATCTGGTCCGGTCCCTGATACGCCTACCAAATTTCATCGTCCTAGCTTACCTGGAAGTGCCTAAAGTAGCAAAACCGGGACCGACAGACCGACAGAATTTGCGATTGCTATAGGTCACTTGGTTAATACCAAGTGCCATAAAATGCACAGAAACTAGGTTCTCATGTCAGTGTTAAAGAGAATAGAAATTACTTTCTCTCTTTAACACTCTTTCAATGTACTCGTGATTTCATGTTTTTACCTGAGACAACTGGGAGTTTTCAGTCCTCATACTGCTAGCTTCGGAAGTAGCAACGCTTGCTCTACTAAAAGAAGTTGCACCCGTTGAGACTGCAGCAGAGAGTTTCGAGTTAAGGGATGACTGACTACCACCATAGCTTTTTGTGTCTTGGCCAGACAGGGAAGAATGCAAAGATCCTGTACTGTAAGAGAAATAATTAAATGGTTAGATTTTCACCGACTAATTTTATTAGGCTGTTATCTTCAACGCCCAATATATACTCAAATTCTTGCAAGACATTATATGCACATCACCGACTCCTCCCCGTCTCCACTGGAACTCCTGCATTGCCACTGACTTGAAAAATGGTAATCGACCTCAAGGAAATATATTTAGTTAACTGAAGTTAATCAAGCACAACACAGCAAGGCTGCTAAACTAAAGAGCCATGTGGCTTCCTCGTATTATTAAATAAAAAAAACAAGTTTTTTTAACTGAAAGTAAGGAGCGACATTAAAACTTAAAACGAACAGAAATTACTTCGTATATGAAAGAGGCTGCTTCCTCATCAACGCCCCACTCTTTACGCTACAGTTTGACTCTGTCTCTCAATTCTTCTTTTTAAAACAGTAAAAAACTTTAGCGTAAAGAGCGGGGGGTTGATGAGGAAGCAGCCTCTTTCATATATGAAGTAATTCCTGTTCGTTTTAAGTTTCAATGTCGCTCCTTACTTTTAGTTAAAAAAACTTATTTTTTTATTTAATTTCTGAACGTTTTTGAATCAATGCATGTTTTGATTTTGGCTCTCCGCAGAGGAATAATTAAAACGAAATTTGTATTTATTTTTTTTTTGCTAAATGGCTTTCTCATAATTTTGATCGAATGATTTTGAGAAAAAAAGAGCGGGGGAGGAAGCCTAGTTGCCCTCCGATTTTTTGGTTAATTAAAAAGGCAACTAGAACTTTTAATTTTTTACGAATATTTTAATTAGTAGAAGATTTACGTAACTTATAAATTAGCTTACGCAAAGAACTTTTGTATTCTCATATTTTTATTACATATATGAGGGGGTTCACCCCCTTGTCAGATCCTCGCTTTTTACACTAAAGCTTAAATTTTGTCCCAATTCATTAAGAATGACCCCAGAATCACAAAAGCTGTAGAATAAATAGTTGAAATTACTAAAAATACTTTAGCGTAAAGAGCGAGGTATTAGGAGGAGGTGAGCCCCTCAAATGGGTAATAATTTCTGTTTGTTTTAAGCTTTAATGATGTTTCTTACTTTCAGCTGAAAGAACTTTTTCATATTTATTTTTTCATTGTTTTTTTTTAAATAATGCTAGTAAATCCTGCGCTCCCTTCATGGAGATTTTCTTCCCCCATGACAAATTATCGATGTAAAGTTCCCCCAGCATATCCCCCTCTTCTCAACTCCTCCCCCAACCAAAAAAATCCTCCTGAAAACGCCTGTACACTTCCCAATAACCATTACTATATGTAAGCATTGGTCAAAATTTGTAACTTGTTGCCCCTCCCACGGGGACTGTGGGGGATTAAGTCGTCCCCAAAGACATAGTTATAAGGTTTTTCGACTACGCTGAATAAAATGGCTATCTCAGAAGTTTGATCCGTTGACTTCGGTAAAATAATTAGCGTGGAAGGGGGCCTAGGTGCCCTCCAATTTTTTTGGTCACTTAAAAAGGGAACTAGAACTTTTCATTTCCGTTAGAATGAGCCCTCTTGCAAGATTCTAGGAAAACTGGGTCGATACGATCACCCCTGGAAAAAAAAAAAAACAAATAAACACGCATCCGTGATCTGTCTTCTGGCAAAAAATACAAAATTCCACATTTTTGTAGATAGGAGCTTGAAACTTCTACAGTAGGGTTCTCTGATACGCTGAATCTGATTGTGTGATTTTCGTTAAGATTCTATGACTTTTAGGGGGCGTTTCCCCCTATTTTCTAAAATAAGGCAAATTTTCTCAGGCTCGTAACTTTTGATGGGTAAGACTAAACTTGATGAAACTTATATATTTAAAATCAACATTAAAATGCGATTCTTTTGATGTAGGTATTGGTATCAAAATTCCATTTGTTAGAGTTTTGGTTACTATTGAGCCGGGTCGCTCCTTAAAATTAGTCGGTGAAAATCTAACCATTTAATTATTTCTCTTACAGTACAGGATCTTTGCATTCTTCCCTGTCTGGCCAAGACACAAAAAGCTATGGTGGTAGTCAGTCATCCCTTAACTCGAAACTCTCTGCTGCAGTCTCAACGGGTGCAACTTCTTTTAGTAGAGCAAGCGTTGCTACTTCCGAAGCTAGCAGTATGAGGACTGAAAACTCCCAGTTGTCTCAGGTAAAAACATGAAATCACGAGTACAAATGTTAGGGATCAAGAAACTCCCCCAAGTAAAGCACAAGTCTAAAAATTCTGGAACATAGAATTAACTTTTTTTTATGCGGAATTGCTGCTGATTTTATTTTATTTTTGTCGCCCCTTCCGTTCAAATGGTGGAAAGCTAACATTTTTGCTCAATAGCCGGGGTTATCATTCAGTGTTATTGCCTTACTTTTGAGTTTTTAGCGATTTGCTTTCTATCAAATAAGTATAAGCCAGCTCAAACTTCTTTTGTTTCGTGATAGCTTCTGGTGAACAAATAAAAATTAAATACCATGGCGCAGAAATGATACTGTTTGCACTAATAGATAACAAATGGCTGTAACCCAATTTCCGTGTAATTTAACCTTCGTTTAACTTAACTCCGTTCAATTCAACCAATTTAAATCAACGCTCGTCCAACTCAACCCCTGTTTAAGTCATCCCTCATGCAGCTCAATCCTTGTTGAACTGAACGCCCGTTTAACTTAACCCACCCCCTCCAACTCGACCTTATTCAACTCGCTTCCAATGCAAATCAACCCTCATTCAACTCAACATCTGTACAATTCAACCCTCATTTAGCTCAACCCCATGCAATTCACCCCCTTTTCACTTAACCCTCTTTCACCTCCCCCTTCCCAGTGAACTAAACCCACATGCCCCCAATCCTCGTTTAACCCAGCCCTACTCTACTTAACCATCAATCAAATCAACCCCATCCAGATCCACCCTCCTTGAATCAGCAATACAACTAGACAATATAATTCAGCCTGTTTTGCTGGAAGTAGTAAAAGTTGTATGAAATAGTCTTTATTCATTGGTTAATTCATATTTAAGTGTTTTATTTTATTCTATATTACTTTAATTCAAGACTATTCCTTCCCTCTCGTTTTTCTAAAAAAAAAACATCAATTTTTTCATATGTATCATATATTTAAAATTACCAAGCATTTTCAAACAGTTCATGGTAACGAACTGTAAGTAAGGAACGACGCCGTTCAATAGTAGCCGAAGCTCTAAAAAACAGAATTTTGGTATCAATAGATAAGTCAAAAGAATTGACTTATTAATTGTATAAGATTCGTATAAGACGTATAAGATTCATTGAGTTTGGTGTTACCCATCAAAGGCTACGAGCCTAAGAAAATTTGTCTAATTTTTGAAAGGGGGGGGGCAACCCCCAAAAATTGAAAAGATCTTAATAAAAATCACGCCAAAAGATTCAGCGTAGCAGACAACCCTAGTATAGAGGCTTAAAGCTCTTATCTGCAAAAATGTGGAATTTTGTATTTTGTTTTGCGAGAAAAAGACCACAGATGCGTGTTTTTTTTCAGTGTGATCATATCTAACCAATAGTCCTAGAACACCTGAAGAGGACTTATTCGAACGGAAATTAGAAACTTCTAGTGCCCTTCTTAAGTGACCAAAAAGATTGGAGGGCAACTATCCCCCCTCCCACGCAAACCTTTTCCCAGAAAATCGTCCGATCAAAATTTTAGATAGCTATTTTGTTCAGCATAGTTGAAAGGTCGGATAACTTTGCCTTTAGAAATAACATGGCCCCATGTAACCCCCAGGGAAAGGTCTTTAAGTTTTAAAATTTGCCCATTGTGTACGTAGCCTATAGTGTTGGTCTTGGATAGACAGAAGTAGATATTTTTTACAAGAAATTTACGCATTCGTTATATAAGAAGTTGACAAAATGACAAAATGAGCCTGTGTTGGATGGGGGAAGGTTTCGAGCTAGAAAATCTGCAGACATAATTTACCTCCTAATTCCTGTGTTTCTGTATAAATTAGCAGTTTTTATGTGTTTTTTATTTCTTTGGGCCTGCCAAAATCAATTTCTGCACATTTCTTTGGTCGAATATAATTTATAGGACGAATATATACAAAAGGAAAAAGAAATTCTATGCTGTTTCAAGTCTGATAGTCTCCTCCGGAATGGCTTTAAAAGGATGCTGCAGATTATCTTCTTATCTATTTTGTTATTAAATAAAAGTGATATCGTATTACTTCAAGTATTTGTTTGTGCTCTATATAAGAAGAGAAGCTACAGGAATCGTTCTAATTATTCAGATACATTAGTTTTAATCATAGATAATTAAGCAGAAAAACGGTTTAATGGCAATAATCCACACACAGACCCCATCGCCTATGATGGATGGGGAGGATCTACATGTCATTTAAACAGTAACTCAGAAAAAAAAATGGACTGTAGGATAAATCAGTAGGAACTTAACAGACTCCAATTCATCGTAGACAAAAATAAAAAAGAAGAAAAATAAGAGCCAAGGGTTCATATGGTACTTGTGACGAGGTTGGAAGAGCCAAGAGCTTCTTCCCACCAAGTTTTATTACGATCTCTCCACTCTAAGCGTTTCCCAAGATTTCTGGTTTCCCCCTTCAACTCCCCCCAATGCAACTATTTCTAATTTAATCTGGGGAAGCAACTATTTCTTATTTAATCTGATCGGGTCTCTTATACGCCTGCCAACTTTCAGCGATCGCTATATTGATCGCGTATCTAGTTTTGGATCTTCTTCGTGTAAAAATTGTCATGGTCCGGGATTCGAACCACCTTTATTACCCTAAGCAAGAATCATACTCCTTGACCACAAGCCATACGTAAGAAGAACAATCATTTGTTTTACCGGCAAATAAAATTCTTCTCAACTATCATGTTCGCTCGCTTTTCCCTCCCCCATATGGTCGAATCGGGGAAGAGACTATTTCTAATTTAATCTCGTCTGGTCCCTGATACGCCTGCCAACTTTCATCGTCCTAGCTTATCTGGAAGTGTCCGAACTAGCAAAAGCGGGACTGATAGAGGTAAATGCCAAGTGCCATAAAAAGAAGAAAAAAATAACCTGCACAAAAACAAAAAATCTAGAGAGTTACCAAATTTTCTATGCTTTTATTAAGGACGCCAAAGGAGTTAAACCATTGAGCTGATTCAAGCGTCATGTTCCATGCAAATGGTACGCCGTTAGAAGATTCAAATCTAACATTACGGAAAAATTACGTAAAAGGAATTTTTAATATCATTTATATCACGGTGGTTATAATTAGTCTATAGGAAGTAAAAGCAGAGGTGTTTTTTTTTGGGGAGGAGTCGCTTGCCCTAGGTGCAGAAATCTAGGATCGCATAATTACAAATAAATATACTAACAGTTATAATCATTTTATAAAATTTGAAATTTCGGAAATTTTAAACAAAGCAGAGGGTATAATTGGCACTTTTTTTTTAATGTATGGAAACTGCTAAAACTTGGCATGAAAATTCTTTAGAGACAGGGTGCGGGCCAATCAATATTTTGCCCCGGGCGCAAGAGAGGCCAGAATCGCCACTGGCTAAAAGATTGCTAAATGCCATGGAGCTTGGGGGATCATTAGGCAGTTGAGAAAAGTAAAGAAAAAAATGACCTTGAAAGTATATGCAGTAATTAAGGAATAAGTATTGGCATAGCTCCCGAACGACTATTCTCCTGAATGAGGTTTCTTTTTATTATACACCGTTAGAAAGCGGTTTTAGAAAAGAAGAATATTCCCACCCACATTATAGGGCAGTAAGAATCATAAGAATTGATTAAGCGGTTAAAGAGGACTTTAAAAATTGACCCAGAGAAAGAATACTTAACTTAAAATACGTACCAGGGCTCCTATATGGCTTCATTTTTGTCAGGTCAATTTCACATTTAAAGAAAAGCTCTAACAACGATTGTAGATTAACACGCTATCTTTTCGATTGATAATTTTTGATGGCAATAAGGGCTCTTTTCTTACTTTCATACTTAATTTCATACTTAGTTTGCCATATGTTTAAAAAAACGTTATCGTTCTATATTTCGTAAGCTAGTTGCAATAAAACTTGATTCAACTTTGATCGTTTGCAGAAACCTCAGAAAAAATTTGAAATTTTGAACAGATTTTTTGAACAGAAAATCATTAAAACCATGCTACTGACACATATTTCATATTTTGTCAGAAAAATTCGTAAGCAGTCTGCTACTAAATTTTTTATCGTAGGCTACTATCAAGGCCGTATCCAGGAGGGGTTACAATTTTTTTCTTGCGTTTCTAATTTTTTTTTACCCCACCCTCCCAAAAAATATTCTGGGTACGTTCTTTGCTACTATGATTGGTTTACTGCAACTTGTCGTTGGAAAACCTCAGCAATAATACATTAGAGTCTATTATCTTTCAAAAGTAGAAAATACACCGCGATTTTGTTTTTATTTGAGTGATTTCTATTAACAGCGTGTTCTGTTCAGAGTTGTTATGTTCGTTAAAAAAAAAAAAAAACTAAATCGATTTTAATTCTAGGAGAGACCAGTTCTGGCCATAACAAATCGATCACCTTCCAACTTATCATCAAGTTTTAATCGGAACACTGGTAAGTTTAATCAAATGCAATCTAAATATCAATAGCCATCCATTTATATCATCCTATAAAGACATCCAATTATCTGTTAAGTAGTAATTTATTGAAAGGTTTAATAGCCCGTTTTGAATTTGCCTTGTCAAGGATTTTTTCAGCAACTGATACCGCTCCTAGATGATCAAGTCCTAACCCATGCCAAAAGTGTTTTATCATAAGTTGGGTACCAAACTTGGAAGCGTTAGTCATCAGTAATAAGAATGTTTAGGTCGTAATCGTGACGAATTCATCAACCCAAGTTTTTTTCCACCTTATCTTTGTATCAATTACCGCATTGCATGTAACCGTGTCATTGCAGAGATTCGGCGAAGCTATAGTTTGAGAGAAAATGTGGATTTTGAATGAGTTAAAATCAAATATATTACTGCCAGAGGTATACACAAATTTTAAGCACCTGGAGGCAATGCCATTTTTCACCATACCCCCGAGGCCGATATATGCAATTATTTGATAAGAACTGTTTTTAAAATTATATAAACTGAAGCATGGTACGTCACTCCAAGGATTTATCACACAGTTTTGGTCTATCTCTTAAACTATAGAATTTTAACTGCTATAGAAAAGAAAACATTCTTTTGTTACGCTTGCATAGAAACAAGCTTACATAAAAATAAATAGACCACAAAATAGACCACAATATACCTAACAAATGTCCCTAACTAAGACCAGGAAATGCACCCACGATTTTATCTTGAAAGGGCAAAATATTTAGGAGGAGGACATGACACTGAAATAACGGTATATTTTGAAATATTACATTGAAAAAGTGGCTTAACTCGCAGGGATGTTACCTATCTCTGTTTTTTTCAATCCAATCATGTTAGGGTAAGCTTCGTCGCGGTAATAGTTTCTTTTTGCTGACTAATTTTTTTTCTAATGTATGTTAATCATCACATTTGGTAATGTTCTTATATACCTAATAAATGCCCCTAACTAAGACCAGGAAATGCACCCACAATAGCTACATCAAAAGAATCGCATTTTAATGCTGATTTTAAATATTTAAGTTTCATCAAGTTTAGTCTTACCCATCAAAAGTTATGAGCCTCAGAAAATTTGCCTTATTTAGAAAAATAGGGGGAAACACCCCCTAAAAGTCGTAGGATCTTAACCATCAGATTCAGATTCATTAATGACACCATCAGATTCAGCGTATCAGAGAACCCTACTGTAGAAGTTTCAAGCTCCTATCTACAAAAATGTGGAATTTTGCATTTTTTGCCAGAAGACAAATCACGGGTGCGTGGTTTGTTTTTTTGTTTTTGTTTTTTTCCCCAGGGTCATCGTATCGACCAAGTGGTCCTAGAATGTCGCAAGAGGACTCATTCTAACGGAAATGAAAAGTTCTAGTGCCCTTTTTAAGTGACCAAAAAAATTGGAGGGCATCTAGGCCCCCTCCCACGCTCATTTTTTCCCCAAAGTCAACGGATCAAAATTTTGAGATTGCCATTTTGTTCAGCATAGTCGAAAATCATAATAACTATGTATTTGGGGATGACTTACTCCCCCACAGTTCCTGGGGGAGGGGCTGCAAGTTACAAACTTCAACCAGTGTTTACATATAATAATGGTTATTGGGAAGTGTACAGACGTTTTCAGGGGGATGTTTTTGGTTTTGGGGGTAGGGTTGAGGGAGGGGGCTATGTGGGAGGATCTTTCCTTGGAGAAATATGCCATGGGGGAAAAAATTCAATGAAAAGGGCGCAGGACGAATCTGGTCACGTTAGAAAAAAACGTCAAATTCAGAGCTTAATATACAATGCTGGGTTTTCGGAGCCTCTCTATTATGGAGTATAATTTGAAAATAACACAACTATACGAGCGATAAAACATATATACCACAACCATAACTCAACTAACGAAAGAACTGCTAAGAGATAACACAACTATAAAGCGAAAACAGGTGAAAACTAACGGGAAAATAAACGAACTATGAGGTGGAAGGGGCCCAGAGACAAAATATAATCCTTTTTCAATTTTGAGCCTAACTTCCGCAAAGGAGTAATAATGTCAGAAGCCCCGAAACACCGAATTATTTTCTTTTCAAACAGTTCGTGGTAAAGAACTGTAGTAAGGGGCGACCCGGCTCAATAGTAAACGGAACTCTAAAAAACGGAATTTTGATGCTAAAAGATACATCAAAAGAATCGAATTTTCACGCTGATCCTAAATATATAAGTTTCAATTAATTTAGTCTTTGTCATCAAAAGTTACGAGCCTGAGAAAATTTGCCCTATTTTGGAAAAAAAGGGGGAAACATCCCCTAAAAGTCATAGAATCTTAGCGAAAATCACACTATCGCATTCGGCATATCAGAGAACTCTATAGCATCAAAAGAATCGAATTTTCACGCTGATTCTAAATATATAAGTTTCAATTAATTTAGTCTTTGTCATCAAAAGTTACGAGCCTGAGAAAATTAGCCCTATTTTGGAAAAAAGGGGGAAACACCCCTAAAAGTCATAGAATCTTAACGAAAATCACACTATCGCATTCGGCATATCAGAGAACTCTATAGCAAAAGTTTCAAGCTCCTATCTACAAAAATGTGGAATTTCATATTTTTTGCCAGAAGACAAATCACGGGTGCGTGTTTATTTGTTTGTTTGTTGTTTTTTTTTTTCTTTTCCCCAGGGGTCATTGTATCGACCAGGTGGTCTTAGAGTGTCGCAAGAGGGCTCATTCTTACGCAAATGAAAAGTTCTAGTGCCCTTTTTAAGTGACCAAAAAATTGGAGGGCAAATAGGTCCCCTCCCACGCTAATTTTTTCCAAAAGTCAACAGATTAAAATTTTAAGATAGCCATTTTGTTCCGCATAGTCGAAAACCATAAAAACTATGTCTTTGGGAATGACTTACTCCCCCACAATTCCTGGGGGAGGGGCTGCAAGTTACAAACTTTGACCAGTGTTTACATATAGTAATGGTTATTGGGAAGTGTACAGACGTTTTCATGGGGATTTTTTGGTTTGGGGGGTGAGGTTGATGGGAGAGGGCTTTGTGGGAGGATCTTTCCTTTGAGGAATATGTCATGGGGGAAGAAAAATTCAATGAAAAGGGCGCAGGATTTTCTAGCATTACTATAAAAAAAAACAATGAAAAAATAAACATGAAAACGTTTTTTCAAATGAAAGTTAGGAATAGCATTGAAATTTAAAACGAACAGAGATTATTACGCATATGAGGGGTTCTAAAAATACTTTAGCATAAAGAGCGAGGTATTTAGGAGGAGATAAATTCCTCGCTCTTTATGCTAAAATATTTTTAGTGATTTCAACTATTTATTCTACGGCCTTTTTGATTCAGGGGTCATTCTTAAAGAATTGGGACAAAACTTACGATTTAGTGTAAAGAGCGAGGTATTAACGAGGGTACAAACCCCCTCGTACACATAATAAAAATATAAGAATATAAAAGTTTGTTACGTAAGTTAATTCTTAAGTTACGTATATTTTTTACTAATAAAAACGTTCGTTGAATATTAAAAGTTCTAGTAGCCTTTTTAAGTAACCGAAAAATTGGAGGGCAGCTAGGCCTCCTTCCCCACCCCTTATTTCTCAAAATCGTCTGATCAAAACTAAGAGAAAGCCATTTAGCCATAAAAAAATTAATATACTAATTTAATTTCAATAATTTATGTGCGGAGAGCCAAAATCAAACATGCATTAATTCAAAAACATTCAGAAATTAAATAAAAAAAACTAGTTTTTTTAACTGAAAGTAAGGAGCGATCTTAAAACTTAAAACGAACAGAGATTACTTAGTACGTGAAATGGGTTGTGCCCTCCGCAATCCCTTGCTCTTTACGCTAAAGTTTGACTCTTTGCCACAATTCTACTTTTTAAAACAACTAAAAACTTTAGCGTAAAGAGTGTGGGACTGCGGAGGGGACAACCCATTTCATATACGAAGTAATTTCTGTTCGTTTTAAGTTTTAATGTCGCTCCTTACTTTCAGTTAAAAAAACTATTTTTTTTTATTTAATATCTTGAAAGGGCTAAATAGTTAGGAAGGGGACATGACACTGAAATAACGGTATATTTTGAAATATTACATTGAAAAAGTGGCTTAACTCGCATGGATGTTGTTACCTATCTCTGTTTTTTTTTTCAATCCAATGATGTTAGGATAAGCTTCGTGGCGATAACAGTTTTTTTTTGCTGACTAATTTTTTTCTAATGTATGCTAATCATCACATTTGGTATTGTTCTTATATACCTAATAAATGTCCCCAACTAAGACAAGGAAATGCACCCACGATTTTATCTTGAAAGGGCTAAATATTTAGGAGGGGGACATGACATTGAAATAACGGCACATTTTGAAATATGACATTGAAAAAGTGGCTTAACTCGGATGGATGTTACCTATCTCTGTTTTTTTCAATCCAATGACGTTAGGGTAAGCTTCGTGGCGGTAACAGTTTTTTTGCTTACTAACTTTTTTCTAATGTATGTTAATCACATTTGCTATTGTTTTTATATACCTAACAAATGTCCCTAACTAAGACCAGGAAATGCACCCACGATTTTATCTTGAAAGGGCAAAATATTTAGGAGGAGGACATGACACTGAAATAACGGTATATTTTGAAATATTACATTGAAAAAGTGGCTTAACTCGCATGGATGTTGTTACCTATCTCTGTTCTTTTTTTCAATCCAATGATGATAGGGTAAGCTTCGTGGCGATAACAGTTTTTTTTGCTGAATATTTTTTTCTAATGTATGTTAATCATACTTTGGTATTGTTTTTATATACCTAAATGTACATAATTAAGACCAGGAATTGCACCCACGATTTTATCTTGAAGGGGCTAAACATTTAGGAGGGAGACACGACATTGAAAAACGGCATATTTTGAAATATGACATTGAGAAAGCGGCTTAACAAGCATGGATGCTACCTAGGACATGCTCAGAAGGTATTGATCTCTTACCAATATCCATAATTACCTCCCCTCCCCCTCGTCATTACCGTTCTACTCTTGAAATTATTCTTTATTGTATAGTTCAGAAAAATTGACGAGAAATAATAATGACGTTAATTCTAATGTATTGATCTTTTATTTTTAATGTATTCAGAAAAAAAGGAACATTTATTATTTTCAAGGAAAAGGATAGTTGTATTCTCTATTTCTAACTTCGGTTGACTTCAAATAGCCTATACTTTAAAATTTCGGTAATTATGTATTATATCAAACATACTCAAGAAGTGATGTTAGGCCAATCATAACAAAATATACCGGAACTCGATGGAATTAGAATACTTTGGCGTATACAATTATAAGAACTTGGGCTATATATTTGCACATTGGCGGAGGAGAGTAACCTAACCTTATATAATTTTGGCAATATTTTTTCACATTACGGGGGAGGGTAAAGGAACCTAATCTAGCCAAAAAAAACACCCTAATGTGCTGATACATAGCCCAAATTATACAAGTCCAATTCTTTTCTCCACCCATCATTTATCTTTGTGGATATGAAACCGGTTTTCTAATATCTTACATTCAACAAACTTCTCGACTGAGTTTGTCATAATACATAAGTACCAAACCTTCAAGGTCTATAAGAGGTAAACTCGTTTGTAACTTCTTCGAAATCCATCCCATTAGTTGCTCCTTATTCTATGGATGCTAAAGCAAGCTTTGACAACTTGAGCTCATTCATATTTGATGAAAACTAGTTTTCGTTTTTATAATCATTATCTTTGAGAAACTTCTCTAGCAGTTGGGCAAACTTTTCCCGATGGTCAAAAACAATCACATCATTATGGAAATATTGGGAATACAATCACTCAAACTGTTCAAATGGATAAACTACAAAGGCTCAAGTGGTCCTACTTCCAAGATTTTGGCCTGATCTTGAGAAGCAGTGAAGTATTGATGAGCTACTGCAGCCACCTCCTTTCGACTGGAAGTATTTCATTGCTGATATCATCACCACCACTAACGAGTTCCAAAGCAGAATCTGGATCTAGGAGGTTGGAATATTCTAGGAAAAATGATTTGCTGGCCGTCACCCGAAGCTGTTCAAACTTGGAAGTTATTCCCAGTAGTATTCTGCTAAGGGATTATTGATTGAGAGTCTTTATTGAGAATTCGTTGCGTGAATACATTATTTCTGGATAATAACCTTTCAATAAAGTAAGGATTCTACCTAACATTCCCTAGAGACATTTATAATCCGATATTCTTATTTAACTGCTATTGACATTTTTTCATATAACTTGAATGTAGATTAAATACTTGAAGATTAAATCCCATGTGACTGAGTAACTTAATAAGTACAGAGACGCGAAGAAAGAGATATAATTAGCGATATCTATTAGACAACATATCTGCAATAGCTATACAAGAAAAATAGCAAATAGTCTTTTTTTACAAAAAAACAATCTATTATTTTTTGCGAAAAAAAGAATCAAAATCGTCGAGTTTTCTAACTGTGCAGAAGGGAGTGGGAACGGCACAGAAGCGACGTAGTACCGGACGCGCTTTTGTACTTAAACTACTGAGACTTGAATGCAGAAAAGCAGATAACATCTTAGGGAATCAAGTTGAAAGTTTCAAGGAGTGCTAGAAGGGCAAAGTAGATCTCAAATTTTGACTCTGGGACAGGCGGTAGACATAAAGCGAAAGACACTATGTGTACCCAGGTTTCAAAATTACAAATCTGCAATATCTCAGGAATGGCATGGGAAACTTTAAGGGGGTGTCGGGGATCGAATAGGCCTTACTTTTGACGTAAAGGAAGGGCTAGAGGTAAATCCAAATACTCCATATGTAAACAGGTTAGCAAAATAGCATATATGCAATATTTTGAGAATTACCAGGGGGAATCGACTCGGAATCTTAAGAGTTTCGGGGGTAGGGTACAGGAACCTTACATCTAGTGTAAGGGTTACATCTAACCCTTGTTGTATAAAAATTTCCGCACTATAAACTCCTACGTTGCTGATGGGACTGAGGCTCAGACAAAAAACGTGTCCTTATAAAATAATAAAAATTAAATGGTTCTTTTTCCCTCTAATTATATATCGTGATTTTCTTCCTTTTTACTGTTGATGTTTTGTCAAATGAAAATGTACCACTTTTCAAAATTCAGATTGTTTTCAGCAAAGCGTAAGACATACAGTTAGAGGATTTAGGAGGGCGGTATTCCTGTTCCTAATCGTGGTAATTTCTGTTTAATTTAAGACAACCATTTATTTCTTATTCAACTGACCTACTTCAATAATACGGCGACTCCTTGAGTTATACTGCTACATGGAAATCGTTGCATACCAACTGGATTGCATGCACCATTCGTTCGTTTGGAATGAAATGTCCGTCTCAAAATTTCGATCACACAAGATAATAGAAAAGTAGTTGACTCATACATTAAAAGTTCTTGCACTTTGTTTCGTACGTTCTTGCACTTTGTTTCGTACGTTCTTGCACTTTGTTTCGTACGTTCTTGCACTTTGTTGCGTACGTTCTTGCACTTTGTTTTGTACGTTCTTGCACTTCGTTGCGTACGTTCTTGCACTTTGTTTCGTACGTTCTTGCACTTTGTTTCGTACGTTCTTGCACTTTGTTTCGTACGTTCTCGCACTTTGTTTCGTACGTTCTTGAAAGGGTTCTCACAGATTTATTATCACATTTTCCAAGGTATAACTACTTCTTATGCATTAATGTGTCTTGATTATTTTTAATTATCGCGTTTAATTATGAACTGCCCAATATTATCAAGCAAGATATCTTAAATATTATGCTGCACATAAACCAGAACTGATGAGAAAATCTCTTAATGGTTCCAGCTTTAATGTAAAATAAACCTTCCGCAAGTTCGAGATTCGGCCGTTGTTTGGAGAAGAAGCATAAATCGCTGTGAAATTGAGCTTGGAAGTTCTTGGGAAAGTGTGACTGATTTTGGATTTCAAGTAAATTGAATGTTATTGAAATTAATTCTGTTTTTTTTTTAATTAAAAGTTACATTATTGAATTAAGGTGGCTGAATATCATCTTAAAATTTTAGAGCAGGTCGCATTATGCTTCTTAAAGATCAATGTAGATTTCCGATCGCATTCAGGGATTTTGGAGAGATTTATAAGACTTCGTGGTTAGTCAAGGAAAGGTGGTTTGAATTCCAGCTTAAGTAATTCAGGATTTACATCGGAGCGGAGATTCTCAACCTAGGTGGCCGGATCCCCAGAGTGTCGCAGGCTAATGACATCAAGACTAACACGAAAAAGGAATTCGTTGTATTATAATTTTAAATTTACTATTTAAAAGAAATCCAAATCTTTGTATATAAAAATAAATTGTGGATATAGAAAGTAATACAGCAGGGACTGGCTTCTGGAAGATACCAAATGGAAGAACGGGTATTTCTTCTGGATTAAAATAGGGATATTGGAATTATATCCTGCGATGTAATTCAGCCGTGAAAGAGCGATATTCAATCTAGAAATGTTTAAAAGAAAATATTGTCTAACAATTGACTTGATAAACTAGTAAACTGGACAGTTTAGCTTACTGTCTGAATATGCTTACAAAAGAAAAGAGTCAATTGATCAGTCTATTTCTGATTGTCCAACTAAGTCAATTTATCACTTTGATCCGGCTAGCTATTTGTAAAGCCGGGGAATAAAAATTCACTTAGAAAATGTCAAAAATTCAATGATCTACAAAATTGTATGTACCTTGCATCGGATTTCTAGTAGTTATAATCTGTTATGACTAAAACTGTCACACAAAAAACAAGTCTTTCTCATACTAGTACCAAGTTCCCAGAAAAGGTATTGTCATATCCGGAAAATCTCCAGAAACTCAAACTGTTACAAACAGTATGAGATAACAATAACTTAAGGGCACAAATACTAACAAAACCCTAAAGCCTAGTAATCACCCAAATGGGCTTATGCTTGATGTTGCAGATCAAATTTTCAAAATTTTGTAAGGTGAGCACAGAAAGCAGAATAAAGGAAACTTAAAAAATCATCTTTTTGGACCCACTGGGTTGAATATTGTATGAGAATGAATGTCCAAAAACGAAGTTAAAAGTCTAATCCCCGAACCCCATTCGAGTAACACATGTCGATATAAACAACAAGGTATATCAACGATGTGCGTTCTCACTGTTTTTAATATCGCACTTGTGCTATAGATTTGGAATATTGAAAGTGTGACATTTTTGTTTGAAATCCTATATTAATACTAATTTGTTACCGAATATTACCTGCTAGTATTACCGCATCGTATGTCTTTTAGTTTGGTCAGATTTAACATACAGATAGGAATATTTTTTTCAGTACTTCCAACTTTTCTTATTAAAAAACAAAACAAATTACTTTGAATCTACACTCTGGTCGGTCATTGATACAAATTACGAACATTAGTTGAACTTAGCCGAACTCAACAAAATGCATATGGGTGTTCTATTGGCACTGTGATCGAGCGTTGTTTTGATTTTAACTGCAAGTGGGACTATAATGTGACTTGACACAATTCTTTCGTAAAGTAATCTATGACGAAAACTTATTCATTTTTTTTTAAATTTGTGGACTTTCACTAATTTTGAATACCACCCTAGAATTATTCTACAATGCATTGGGATCATTTAATGAACACAATGATCTTTTTTTTAAGGATCTCGTTATTCAGTGAGGTCTTTGCCAACACAACATAAGGAACCCAAGCGTGAAACAACACCAACACGGGCCCCGTTTCTCGCTGGTGCTGCACGATCAAGTTTTAGGACTAAGACTAACTCTGAACCTAGACAAACAAGGCCTTTAGCAACACAAACCCTTGGACGAAATGTTGGGTAAGTCTTTTATTACTTTGAAACTTGATAGTATATATAAAAAGGATTCTGACAGGTCATTCCGTCTTTCGGATGAAAAACAAGCGTGAAAATACCTAAATTATTTTGTCTAAGCTTGGCACCAAGCTGTCCAAAGGACATAGTAAAACTAGATCAGTAATATCTAAAGAATCTCTAATTACTAAAATCTAAAGGAAAAATGAAATTTTCCGAGAAAATAATTTTATTGTATTTTATATCTCATGAAATAAGTTATGTCACATAATATTTACAGCCTATGTTTTGTTATATATATATATATATATATATATATATATATATATATATATATATATATATATATATATATATATATATATATATATATATATATGTACAAACAGCTCCTCCCATTTAATCTACCCTCTGTGGTCCAGTATATTTTACCCTGGAACACGTATTTTGGTCGAACCTTTCTCAAAACGCAGTTGAAACTAACACGAGATTTTGAAACCAACTTGTAATTTCTAAAAACATCCAATAATAACATTACACTACGAATTACCGTAATTAGTTTATTAATTTAAAATTAGATTCTTTAAAATTTAGTGTCACAAAGCCAAGTTTCGCGTTCAAGAGAAATCTGACCTGTCTACCCGTGAAAAACCTCATGTTGCTTATATTTATGCTTGTTTAAATGTTCACCGGAAAACTTGCATCTCGGTCTGGCATTGTCTAATGATTGCGATAGGGAATGATTGTACTGTCTAAATTTATCTATAGTGTCCCCCATAAACAAACGCCCGCGTATGAAGCCTGAACTCAAAGAATCGCAAATTCGCCAACAAAATATTTCAGTTACAAAAAAAATGACATGTCTGACGTGTATAATGATCTTTGCTGTTGATCATTACCGCCTTCGGGGTGTACTAACTCCATGCTGTCATATGAGACACAGAAGATATGTAATTTTTTGTAATATTTTAAATATATGTAATATGTCTCAAGGGCGAAAATTCATGAAAATGTAGGGGAAGAAGTTTTTTGAATATCCAAAATTATTTATCCAAATCTGGGGATCACATTTTATTTTTCTATTTTTCTTATGAAATCACAAAAAAGGTGGATTTTTCATTAATTCAGCTGATAGTTTTAAAATTCGATTTTGACTTCCCCTTTACCCCCCAAATCAGCGCCTCTGATATATCTTTCAAGAAGAAATATCATTCAGAAAATGAATCCTCTCCCGATAGCTTACAATATTTTGGTGCTCATAAGGCAAGTTCTAAAAGATTTATTTTTGCGCAAATTCGTCAAAAAAGGAAAAAGTATGTGATGTATTTAAAATCATGAAGGAAGGAATAGAATTTAATAGATTTCAATGAAGAAGGGTGTGGTGCCCTTGCTTTTATTTTCAAGTTATACTTTTTAAGGTTCTTCTTTTTCCAATCATTCCAATCAGGCCGTATCCAGGGGGGAGTATGGGGTTTGAGCCTCCCCCCGAAATGTTTGTCTGACTCGTAAAAACGTAACAAAAAAGAATATAAACAAATTTTTGATTCGATTTAAAAGTGTTTTATACCCCGCCTCCGAAAAAATTCTTTTGTACAACCTCATCCGAAAAAAAAATCCTGGATACGCCCCTGATTCTAATACTAAAAGAAATTAAGCAATGGAATGGCCTTGTTTCCTCTCCTAAAAATTTGTTCTTCTTCACTGCGATATTAATAAAAGTGAACAAATCTTAACTTCTGTAAAGGACCATAAAGAATAGACGTTTCCAGAAAGAAAAGAACTGAACAGCATAAATAAATTTTCTTTTGGCGGCATAATTTACAATTCAATTAAGCGCGTACAGCAAACTGAAGATTAACTAATTTTTCCTGGCGTGCCTTTGCATAATGAGCGGAAATTGGACTTAGGATTGCAATTTCTTTTTCCTTTTTTTTCGTCTTAAATTTATACACCCTATGCTTTTTGTTTTTTATACAGGAAACGAAACATAGGTTTCCTGTAAACATGTGTTAATATTTGATGTTTTTTGGAACATTATAATTACACGCCTACTCCCATCCTCATGTATAAAAAATTTAAACGAATAAAGCAGCGTTTACGTTCAGTTCAAGCAAGACTGCCATACCTAAACATTGGCTATGTACTTACCTAGGCATGGAAGTTCAACCACAGATCCATGTGCCCGCTACTCTTAAAGTGTAGATGAGGAATATAGTGATATCATATAAGGAGCTTCCTTATTCATAGAATTTGGGACCCTAGCCACAAAGCTGTAGGACTAAAATACGGGGAAGCAGGGCATTTTTTTTGGGGGGGGGGGGAGGTGGAGTTTGGCATCCTAAAAAATAAAAGAAGCTTTGAAGTATATGATAACTTTGGGAACGGGTGGTTCGCATATTTCTGAGTGTTCACTTAAAAAAAAGAGAAAGAGGCAAATTAAGTGTAAACCATAGGAGATTGTGCGACAAATCGTAAAAATCTTGACACTTCGAGAGGCTCCTGGAGGGATTTGGACAGGGATCCTTTCCCCTCTGTAGACGCCTAGTCTGCTCCAAAAATGATGATCAAAGTAAAAGATTGAAACAGCTGAAGAATTCTAAGGGCCAGACGGGTAGTATCCCCATTTTCACTTTAAATATACCCATAACCACTACTCTTTCCTTCTTTTAATGAATTAAGATGACGAAGACGTTTAACGACTACCCCCTCAGGGAAAGACACAGGAACATGTTACGTAATAGGGAATGTTTTCTAAGTGATCCAGGTGTCTGTTACGTCACCGGGAATGTTTTCTAAACGATGCGTATAAACATTTTTTCTTAGATAGCGATTAATGGTGCAATGAATGTATCCGTGGGTAATCTGTCATTGGCGCTAACAATGTTGTTCTTCAGCAATCCATCTTTGATTTCCTTGTTGATAATCTCTGCTAGTTCCCTTTTTGTTTTACCAGTAATTTCTCTGTCTATTGACACATTATTTTTACATAGATAGCAGTTTCAGCACATAGACAAGCTATATTGCATGACGTTGCGGGGTTACACCTGCTTTCTTTTTACCTTTATTTAAATGGTAACAGTTGGAGGATGGTGATAAGATCTAGCAACAGCTAACATGTTACCAGCAGCAAGAAGTTGGTCTTCGTCATCAATTAAAAGTTTGATATTTGCATTCTCTTTCAACACTAACTTATCTGGTGATGTTACTCTCGCATATCCACCTGTATAACACTTGAATTTTCTCGATAATCTAAAGGAATTTAACTCCTTACTGTCATGAAAATGCACGAATACATATCTTAAAGTGTTATCATTAGAACTTGTTTCATAATTCAAATATTTATCTTCCTCGGCATTCGATGTTACTACAGCGCTATCATGTACGCATGCCTTCTTCGAATATTTAATGTTTACTTTTTTAAAATAAAATGTAGATGTTTAGTCTTCCGATGCAGAAATAATGCTGAAGCAAATCATATGATCTAAGAAGTCGCCGTCGGTTAAGTCATCCTCAATAAATTTAACAAATCATGCAAACTTTTATTACATAATTAACACCTGTATCTCTTACAAAACATCCCTAATACGTAACTTGCACCTGTGTCTCTTAGAAAACATTCCTTCTTACGTAACATGTACCTGCGTCTTGCCCTTAGGGGGTCGCCGTTAAACTTTTTCGTCATCTTAAGTCATTAAATGAAGAAAAAAGTAGTGATTATGGACCGTTTAAAGTGCCCATGGGGTACTACCCAGACGTGCGTTAAGGGAGAGATGAAGCGATGTTTGGGGTTTTATCCTCCTACATATTTCTTCCGATGTGGGGGGATCTTATATTTTAGTGACCCTGGATAAGCTTTTCGGGGACATCAGTCTTTTCTCGACAGATTAGTAGGCTACCATTTTAGTACCCTTGTTCTAGCTAAAATAGCGCTTCGACTTCTATTTTTTTTTTTACTCGAAAAATTCTTGCAAATGTAAATATATACTGTGGTGCCAGGCGTACTCCCAAGGAAACTACCCCCTCCCTCCCTGACCAAAATTCACACACCCCTCTCCCTTCCCCGACGAAAATTCCTCCTGTTGAAGATTCTCCCCACATACAAAATTGAGAGCCAAAATATGAAAAATAATAATAATGAAGAAAAGAAGGAATTCTGGAATATCTGCTTGTATTCCAAAATATTGGTAGCCTGTGCGGTGTATGACAAATACACTGTAGAAATAAAATTGGATTTTGAACAAAAATTTCCTATGGAGTTTAAACAAGCAAAGAAAAAAATTTTTCTTTTGTTGAAACTGTAATTCGTGTTTGAGTTCCTAGCAAATTTAAATTTTGTTTTACAACAAAAGAAACTGTAATTTACAAAACATGTTTTTTGGAATTTCTGAGTTTGTTGATTAGAGATATATGGCTGATATTTTTTACTGGGGGGAGGGGTAAGGATTGTGGGTGTGAGTGAGTAAGTCGAGTTTCGTAGAGGGTCATGTTTACCCATACAAGTTTATAAACTTCAGGTTATTGTCAATTTGTTTATTTAGAAAAGAAATTATGTGAAAAATAGCGCAGCATAGATATATAAAATCAAAATAAATTAAGTGCGTCTTTTACAAATATTGTTGACTTCCACCCAAGTTAATAGTTATCGATTTGCGAGATTTTTTTATTCCAATTTTGATTTAAAAAAAAAAAATTGTGCTCTACAAAGGGGGTTTTTGGGAATTTTTGAGCTTTTCGATTAGAAATATGTGGCTGATATATATATATATATATATATATATATATATATATATATATATATATATATATATATATATATATATATATATATATATATATATATATATATATATATATATATATATATATATATATATATATATATATATATATATATATATATATATATATATGCCGTGTTGCGGTTTTTTCGATAATAACCTATCGATGATGTAGATAGCGTTAAATCACCTTCAAAATTTAGCATCATTGATCCTCCTGTTTAGCGCTGATTGATTCTCATTAGTTCCCTTTTCCTTCACTATCAATTTCTGGTCGCGTTATATTTATGATTAAATACTTTGACTGAAGAAAACCTTTTTCTTAGAATAATCAGTCTTTCCTTAATGAAAAATCGCTTCTCTTAATTCTTCTCATTATTTACCGTAAAGTGCGATATTTTGTTGTCATTTCTGCTATTGCTGATGATATGGGAGTAGGGAAATTATCAAAATTAATGCGATAGTATTAATGAGTGCCACTAGGGTAAGTCAGGCAGTTGGCTATTTGGATAAAGAGGTCTTGAGACTTACATACAATTTTTTAGGACAAAAGCAAGGTCTTTGGCATCGCCTACGCTGTCCCGAAGGGTGAACTATCCTGCTCGGCCTACCGTTCTTGACCTTTTCTCCCCTGGAAAGCGATCAGAACCAGAAGGAGTGGAATCTATGATGAGTGCCAGTTGCATACAGTTGGATACTCGGAACAAAAATAGCATCAGTCTAAGCAACTCTGGAGTTAAAGAAGAAAGGAATAAGTAAGCTCCCAATTTTTCTTTTTATTTAATAACAATTATGGAAAAAAACGTAACATAAGCACATCCCCTTCAAATTCCACAGCATAATATAGAGGAGGGATAATAAAAAAAGAAAAACGAGAAAAAACCACTTAACATAAACCTCAGAAAGGGTGTAAAAGCAAAACACAACTACAACATCATATACCTTACTACCACTCGCTTAACCCTCTACACTCAACTTCATCTTTAACACAACTGAATAAAAATAAAACACTACCGTTAGTGATTTAATACCAATTTAATCTATCAACTGTGCATCCTGTTACATTAAGCATTAAAATCATATTCAGAAAACAGTTCATTTTTTTATTGTAAACGTTACTTTCAGTCTGTCTGAAAAAGAATAAAGTATTATATAAAATGCTCATACTCTAAGTTATTTAATTATTTCTGAATTATTTTGTTCAGTAATTCCTATTTTGGAATTTATTTTAGTTACCATAGCCCAAACACGGACTTGCATTTATTAGCTGGACAGTTTCTTATGATTGGGATACCGGTAGAACCGAGGCTTGCCGTTCCAATTGTTACTGACAGTGAATGGAAACATTAAGTGGGCTGGAAGATTAAAAATGAGACCTTCATTCGTAAACTCAAAGTTTAAAACAATATTCTACACTTCAAAAAAGTATATAAGTGCAGTAAAAACTGTAAAATACTTAAGTTGTTTCTTAAACTACAAAATTCGCAGGTTTTATTTTCATTCCTCGAATTTGTTCATTTTCACGCTAAGATCCATCAACACTCTAACAATTTTTCAAATTCTTAAAAGATTACACCTAAGCCGTATTAAGGGAAAGGGCCTGGGGTTTGATCCCCCACCCTTCCGAGATATTGTTTCGACTCGTAAAAACGCAATGAAAATGTATAAAAACACATTTTGTTGCGTTTTTGTACCCCCCCCCCCCCCCTCTACGCATAAAAATAACTACTCCCTGAACAAAATCCTGAATATAGCCCTAGAATATACTAAAAATTTCTATTAATTAGCTTTCTATTACCTCATTGACATGCAATTATTTTAAATTTTTATTGATATAATTCTGCGATAGAAGTGGGTTTTAAACGTTAAGCTTGGCAAATAGGGATGGTACAAATATTATATTTTAGACTAGATTGTTTTTTTTGTATTGCAAAATAATTTAATGTAATTAAAACTTTTCTAGATACACTTGTGAAAATGTTAAGGTCATTGGTAGTATCAGGCACGTCGGGGGCGTTGGGATGTAGAGTGGAGAAAATGTCAAATGTGGGGGAACTATAAGGGCAAATAAGAAATTAGGATAAAAATACCAAATATATTGAGATTTTCAAAGAGAGAGGGGAAAAGCGGTCCTTGTGAACCCAATTTTTACTAGTCTATTTCTTTAGGCCTTATATCTAAAAATAATATGAAACAAACGGATAATATACGGTACCAAAATCTGATGTCAAAAATTTTAGTCCAAATTTGGAAAACCTTTCCAATAGTAGTCGTACTCTCCGTTTTTCCGTTAAAGAAAAAAACTATCTTTTTCGAAAGTTTAAGGTTTCTGGGGCAGAATAAAACTTCAATTTCCACAAATCTCCAGGAAATGTTCTAAGCTAGCCCCGCTGAATTTAAAACAATCGCGTAGCCAAAGTACTAATGAATCCTACCAGATTGCTTGAATTTTTTTTTACAATGTTTCAATCTTGCTAGGCTAAATTCCAATCATTTATATTAAAAAGAAATTACACTATAAAAAAGTTACGAATTCGGAAGCAAAACTTCAAAAAATAACGCCATCTGCATTCGCCAAAAGTAATTGTTCTTAGATTATTTATACTTCATGGAAGACATATTTTGGTAATAAGTGAATCAATTTGAGAATCGTCTGCTTAAATATGAAGCTCAGATTTCGTAAGCGGCATGCTGCTGAAGCGGTAGTTTCTTTGTCAAAGATTATAATAAGACTAAAATGAGTAATAACATACTAAAATAGAATAAAAAAGAAAAAATCTGCCAACTAGCGTTGTTTTTCAGCTCTAAATTGGTAGGCTATAAGGTAGATCAAATAGAAGAAGAATACAAGCAACCAAGGCCGTATCCATGAGGGGCTTTCCCAAATTTTTGTCCAATTTGTAAAAACGGAACTAAAAAGAATGTAAGCAAATTTTTGATGCGTTTTTATAGTTTTTTTTACCCCCCCCCCCCCCGAAAAAATACGGGATACAGACCTGATAGAAACTAAATCAATTCACCCATAAATAAAGGTTTCCATTCCTTGTTTAATCAAGACTACCCTTTCGCTTATGTTAGACGTTAGACGTCTTGATACGAATTTTGCCAGATAATATCCCCAAAAATTGAGTGTTGAGTTTAGAAGCACTCAAACACAAAATTGGAAACATTTTCAAGGAACTGAATTCAGTTTTAGAATCCCGAATTTCGTTTTAATAACGTTTGCTGTATAAATTTAAAAATTTCGATTTTGTAACAATTCTCATAAATAAGTCTTTGTAGTCAGCAGAATCTTCGTATAACAACATTGGTAAGATAAGCCTGATAACACCAACAGGATTGTTCTTGTTTTTTATTGATGACATTTTAGCATCGAATAATGTTGTGTTTTATATTTGGTTTATATTTATATCTTTGCTTTAGTTATTCCATTCTATTAGACTGCTTTCCAAGCATAAGCTCAACGTCAAATTTTGTAGGAATGTAATTTTTCTCGATATTCTGGTCTGAGGAGACTTCACATGCATGGATAAAGTTAGAAAGACCATGTGATTGCTCCAGGTCAAATCATTAAGTTAACAAGAGAGTTGCTAATGAGGAAATTCTTTTTGTAATTTTCTATTCATTAGAAGTCACCTCACGTTACTTTAAATTTAACTAAGTTCCTATTAACGGCTAATGACTGGCATTTCTGAATGATTATCTCAAGCAATTCATTCCAGATGCCAAATCTGCGAGATTAAATGCTGAGTTTTTAATGGTTTAGCTTTTAGAGACCAAAGTAGCTGATTTTAGTTTTTTTTTTAGTTTTTTTTTTTTAGTTTTTCTTAGTTTTAGTTTGATTTTTAATTTGTACTAACATTTTTACTAACCTAATTGTATATAATTTGTACTAACCTACTGATTTTCAAAGCTATAAATAAAATGAACCTTAAAAATATTGAAGAATAATACTTAAAACGGTGTTCCTTTTCCTGGAGAGGGGGGAGGGAAGCCAAAGACAGCATATTTTTGTAGGGTAGGCGGACAACAGGTGTATCTAGACACCTGACTACCTTAACCGATATACCCTTAAGTTAGTTAAGTTTATTGTTAATAAAAATAGAAATTAACAAAATGCACACATATGTATATAATACAAGAAAAACAAAGTAATTCAATTAAATCTTCTAGCATACCCATGAACTTGCAAAGGCAAGTTGTCCTAGGGGCGTGCGAGGAATAGAAGAAAAAAAGAGAAGATGTTAGTACTACCTATAACCACAAATTAAATATACCAGAAATACTAATAATATATATATATATATATATATATATATATATATATATATATATATATATATATATATATATATATATATATATATATATATAATAATAATAATAATAATAATAATCCACTATACTCCTTCACACACCGCAACAAAGAAAGAAGAAGAAGAAGAAAAATGACAAATAATAGCTTAGAACTTATTAATAGGATACATTTTTGATCATTGATTATCATAATTATTGCTAGTCCATAAATTTATAAATAAAATATAAATAAGAATGACATAGAGTTGCTACTGGAGTCACCGTAACGACCAAAAAAAAAAGGAAAAAACTATCTAAATAATCCACTATACTCCTTCACACACCGCAACAACGAAAGGAGAAGAAGAAGAAAAATGACAAATAATAGCTTAGAACTTATTAATAGGATACATTTTCTTATCATTGATTATCATAATTATTGCTAGTCCATAAATTTATAAATAAAATACAAATAAGAATGACAAATAATAACTTAAAACTCGTAGTTAGAATACAGTTTCTCTTTAACTTTATTTCTAAATTTTTCAAACCTTTGTTATGTCATTAATTGTCTTATCATTACTATTCCATAATTTTATTCCTCGATAAATAAAGGGGAACTTAGACCTTGTAGGGATGATAATTGGAGCAGACAACGCCTTGCTTTTTCGAGTGTTATAATTTTGGTGATCAGACCTAACCTGTGTAATTTTCCTTCTTTAATCTTGCCCAAAAGTAAAGCAAAACCTCAAATATATTATTTTAGTAATGCTACTGATGATGATCGCTGTATGTGTAGTCGAAATGTCCGGACTTTTGTATTTGTTTTTTCACTGTCTAGATAAAATGATTTATCCCCGTTTGAAAATTTATTTGCTCGTCATAGAACGGCAGTGTGGTCGAAGAAAGGAATACCTAACTTAAGATGTTACGTCGAAAATACGTCGTGTATGTGGGGGAATGAGACCAACCAAGTGAACAACTATAAACTCGACATTTTATTTGCAATTAGAAGACACAGAAGGCTTTACCACCTTCACTGGAAATTTGTTTTACTTTCGGGCAAGATTAAAGAAGGAAATTTACATAAAGACTTTGAATGAATTTTTTCAGTGAACTCTCTTTAAAAATAATCTAGTGAATAATCCGGAAGTTCATTATTTCGTGAATGACCCGAAAAGTTATTTATTTTGTATGTATAAATATACTAGTTTCAATTATATTATTCTAGTAATTCTACTGATGACGATCGCTATATATGTGATCGAACTATGTGGAGTTTTGATCCTGTCTTTTCACTGTCTAAATAAATGGATTTATCCCCGTTTGACAATTTATTTGTTCATTATTCCAATTCATTTGAAATAAAACATACCTATAACACAAGAAAATTGTTTTATTTACATAATGCGAAGAAAACTTATTCTTTAACCTAAAACCATTTCCTAGGAGAATAGCATGTCTAAAAAACACACCAAAATGATCAGAAGTGTCACTAACAACAACACGGGGGGATCAGGGTAACATCAGAGAACATGTTTTCAATACATGTCGTGGATGTATCTGTGACCCTCGTAGGTATGTTGATTGATGGATGTAATCCAAATGATAGGAAAAGATTCAATAGTCCATATAGATAGTTAAATCACTCGGAATGGCCACTTCAATATCTGATCTAATACATGCAGCAAAGCCCCCATGTTGACGCAATTACCCTTTTTTTTCAATCATATCCCTCTAGACCAAGCAACTCTGAATTGTGATCATTAAGCCATGTCTAAGTTAAAGCTATCACCTGAAAAACAAATATTAACTAAATCTTCCATAAAGCTATAACTTGAATATAGCCCTTGGCAATTCAGATGAAAAATATTGAAAAATTACCAAGTTTGCGGCAAATAGGGCCAATATCACACGGTAAAACATAATTCGAATTTTTGAGCTGCAAGCGAATGCCGCACCCAATGGGCAAAACTCCACTCGAAACATCATTATATCTACGCACAAAATCTATTTTATTAATCTCTAATTCCTTTAAGTTCTGAGGTGCTGAAGGAGATTGAAATGTACTATCCATAACTAAGAGTTACAAGCCCTTTCTTACGGTGACTCCATCTTTGACACGGATAAACACTGAGGTAAAATACACCTATCAATGACTAATTACTTCATGAACTAAGAAAAAGAAACTCAAACTAAACTTCGCCATTATTAACAGAACAATACTTTTCTTATGGTTTAGTAGCTTAGCGCCACAGCTTAGATACAGCAAAAATAAATTGAGTTTTTATAACTGTATTGGTATCTAAGCTGTGGCGCTAAGCGACTAAACCATAAGGAAAGTATTGTTCTGTTAATAATGGCGAAGTTTAGTTTGAGTTTCTTTTTCTTAGTTCATGAAGTAATTAGTCAATTGATTGGTGTATTTTACAACATCAGATTCAGCGTACCCGACAACCCTACTGTAGAAGTTTCAAGCTCCTATCTACAAAATGTGGAATTTACTTTTTTTTTTTGTCAGAAGACTGATCACGGATGCGTGTTTATTTGTTTTGTTTCTTTGTGTTTTTTTCTCAGGGGAGATCGTATCGACCCAGTGATCGTAGAATGTTGCAAGAGGGCTCATTCGAACGGGAATTAAAAGCTCTAATGTCCTTTTTAAGTGATCAAAAAATTGGAGGGCACCTAGGCCCCCTCAAACGCTCATTTTTTCCCAAAGTCACCGGATCAAAATTTTGAGATGGCCTTTTTGTTCAGCATGATCGAAAAACCTAATAACTATGTCTTTGGGGATGACTTAATCCCCCAGAGTCCCCGGGGGAGGGGCTGCAAGTCACAAACTTTGACCATTGTTTACATATAGTACTGGCTATTGCGAAGTGTAGAGCAGTTTTCAGGGGGACTTTTTCGCGTTGGGGTGGGATTGGGTCGGGGGAGAGGGCTTACGTGGGAGGATCTTCCCATGGAGGAATTTATCATGAGGGAAGAAAATTTTCTCCAGTCCAATTGCTCCGACTTTTAGATTCAGACTGCCAGTTTCCTGTCTCCAGCCGCTAGCATCGCTACCGCGCACTATGACCCCAAAATAAATCGTCTTTTCATAACTCGATTTAATCAAATAAATCGAATGTTCATAAGAATCTAAACGAGTGAAATTCGTTTAGATTCTATGAGTTTTAGGGGGGTGTTTCCCCCTATTTTCTAAAATAAGGCAAATTTTCTCAGGCTCGTAACTTTTGATGGGTAAGACCAAACTTGATATAACTTATATATTTAAAATCAGCATTAAAATTTGATTCTTTTGATGTAACTATTGGTATCAAAATTCAGTTTTTAGAGTTTCGGTTAATACTGAGCCGGTTCGCTCCTTCCTACAGTTCGTTACCATGAACTGTTTGATTTCGTTCAATGATTTTGAAATCTTGCACCGCGGCAAATTCAAGACCTGAAGAAACAACACTCGCAAAGATATCTTTTGCAGCAGATATCATTTCACATGGGACAGTCCACAATATGGGATTTTTATCAAGTTTTTCGAATTCAAGCCTAGCTAATCTGTTGCCAGTGAGATTAATTTTAGTCCCCTGATTCATAACCTGATCAGTGAGGACTTTTATGTAGCTCTTTAATGCATCTTTTTCTTTTTCAAGAGAACCCAGGCGGGTATCATTATTTGACAACGATTGCTGAAAATCTCTTTGAATATTCTCTAACTTTGCCACTCGCTCATCCATAGACTTAAGTTTATTTTCAAGTGAGTCTAATTTTTTTTTCTTTGTCACTTACAAGCCCAATCATAGTTTTGATGCTAAAATCTTAGCATCGGTTTATCAGCTAAAGTTGCCAACGATATATTTGAAATTGAGTCTGAACTGCTACCTGATACGTCAAACATTTCTTTTTTTGAGTTCCCACCTTCATTTTCGTCATGCCTTGATTGTTTTTTCGTCCCATTATTAATAATTCATAAAGTCCGTAAAATTGAATTCACAATAACAGTCCAAAGCTTATTAATAATAACCGATATAGTAATAAACTGCATCTAGTAATATACCAATAGTATCCTACTTAAGTAGGTAAACAGATAATTGTCTATTAGTAATATACCAATAGTATTCTTACATTTGGACAGGTAAATCAGTATCCAAATAAATATTATCAGTGAGATTCAATATCTATTTCGCTTGAAATTGATAACTGTAAATAATGGACTGCGCACCAGGAAACAAGGTTTTACTCGGTCAAAGTCATAATCGCCACTTTGCTCTCCAAACACTTTTCAGGCTCTAAAACCCTTATGGTCACTTGAGGTTATGAGTAAAGCTGGAGTAATTCTGCTTAAATCTTTTTGGAAATTACCAAAATATTCTTGATTGGTTTTTAGCGGAAGGCGAATAATTAGTTTATATTACCATGTCATATAATTATGGGACTTTAGGCGATAAATAAAAGTTCGAATAAGGATAAATCCTTTTATTAGACAGTGATAATAACATTCACAAAATATACTGGATATTAGGGTATTTCTGCTGATGACGATCACTGTACATGTGATCGAAATATCCAATTATTTTGTGCATGTTATTATCACTGTCTAATAAAAGGATTTATCACTATTCAAACTTTTATTTGTCGTCATGGAAAGGCAGTGGGTGTCTTCGAAATTACTTACATTATGGGGCGTGAAGCTTAAAGTTCTGGATCTTGGGACAACGGTCTTCCCAAAAAATCTCCAACTTCTTTTGTCAAAAAGACTTGATGTCACAAAAAAACAGAAGAATAGCTATTTTGAGCTGGTGGTGGATCGGAACCGGAAAAATAAGCTTCGAACATTTTTACCAGTTAGAAATCCCAACTTCAGCTAAAATTTATTGTTGCTATTTTCTTCAGTTTATTCCCTGAATCAAAATGATATTATGATGTAAATGATTTAGAAAAACTGATGAATGAATGTAGCTAATTTTATGGAAATGAGAGTGTTGCTGAGATTCAGCCAGCCAATAGGTAATCTAGTAAGTACGATGTGAGACTATAGATCAGGAGTCGGTAACCTATTTTGGCTGTCGGTCAAAATCGGTATGAAAGTTAGCCGTTTGGGTTGGAAACCTTAAAATTTAAAACCACCTTATAGTGAATTTATCGTCATCAACTACAAGGCTAATTACATAAATAGATGCCAATTTATTTTAGATTTTTTGACAATATTTTTGTCACAACTTCAATGCAACGCTGAACATGGCATTTCTTTGATTCTCTCAATTTCTGTGTGCTTTTAATTTGTAAAGTTATTAAATAAATACTCAGAACAACTTACAAATACGTTTTTCAATAACTATCCGTCCCTGAGTTGTTCTCTGAGTCTGTGGTAATTTTTTATTATTTTAAAAAGTAGAGTTAGGAGAAAGAGTCGAACATAAGCGTAAAGAGCGAGGCGTTAAGGTTGGGACAGCCCCTTTCATATACGGAATAATTTCAGTTCGTTTTAAGTTTTAATGTCGCTCCTTACTTTCAGTTAAAAATCCTTGTTTTTTTATTTAATTTCTGAACGTTTATGAATTAATGCCGGTTTGAATTTGGCTCCTTGTACATGCCTAATTAAAACTAAATTTGCATATTTATTTTAATTTTTTGGCTAAATGACTGTTTCGAAATCATAATCGGACGATTTTGAGAAAAAAGGAGGTGGGGCAGTGGACATAGTTGCCCTCCAAATTCTTTTGGTCACTTAAAAAGGGCGAACTTATAACGTTATTTACGAATGTTTTTATTAGTAATAAACATACGTAACTTACGAATTAACTTACGTAACGAACTTCTGTATTCGTGTGTTTTGTTATGTATATGAGGGGGTTCGCCCCCTCTTCAATACCTCACTCTTTATGCTAAAGTTCGAATTTTGTTCCAGTATTGACAAGGGGGCGAACCCCCTCATATGCCGTAATAATTTCTGTTCATTTTAAATTTCAATGTTGATCCTTACTTTTATTCTTGGAAATCCGGCACCCGCTCATGGAAAATTCCCTTCCCCCATGAAAAATTCCTCCATGGAAAGATCTTCCCAGGTAACCTTCTCATCCACCAGAAAAAATCCCCCCGAAAACGTCTGTATATTTTCCAATAATCAATACTATATCTAAATACTGGGCAAAGTTCACAACTTGAAGCCCTTCCCCCGGAAGGTCAATTGGAGTATTAAGTCATCATCAAAGACATAATTATTAAATTTTTCGACTATGATGAAAGAAATGGATATCTCAAACTTTTAATCGGAAGATTTTGGGAAAAAATGAGCGTGGAAGGGGGCCTAGTTGCCTTCAAATTTTTTAGTCACTTAAAAAGGGAACTAGGACTTTCAATATCTGTTTGAAAAGCCCTCTCGCAATATTCTAGGACCACTGGGTCGATACAATCACCCGAGGAAGAAAAAAAACAACAGATAAACACGTATTCGTGATCTTTCTTCTGGCCAAAATACAACATTCCATATTTTTGCAGAAATGAGCTTGAAACCTCTATAGTAGGGTTTTCCAATACCCTGAATCTGATGGTGTGAATTTCATTAAGTTTCTATGACTTTTAGGGGTTGTTTCCCCCTTTTTTTCGAAAATGTGGCAAATATTCGTAGGCTTGTAACTTTGGATGGTTAAGACGAAACATGATGAAATTTATATATTTGAAATCAGCATAAAAATACAATTCTTTTCATGTATAATCAAAATTCTGCTTTTAGAGTTTCGGTTACTATTGAGCCGGGTCGCTCCGTTTGGTGCCACGAACTCTTTGAAAATTTGCAGTCAATTTGAATTGAAAGCCATGCAAGCACTGGCGTAATTTTGTCAAAAATCCTTGGGGGGGGGGGGGAGTTTGAGCCAATTTTCCCAAATCAAGTGAAAATGACAGTGAAAGATGAAAAAGGAGGCATATAGTACCTTAAAGGCAAAGATATACTAAAGAAAAATGACCAGTTCCCCTGGATGCTTGAATTATGCCGGCTTAGTTTTGACAAGATTTTGAAGTAAATAAATTACAGGGGGGGGGGGTTCTGGGGGGTTGCAAACTGGGATCTGGAGGAGACAGTTGCAACTTGATAATTTACAGCAAATATTCAGTTTTCAAGTTTCTCCGTAAATACATTTTTTAGTTTAAAAAAAATATTATTCACTGTAAGTAACCTACACTATTAATTGTGTTTATTATTGCCATGTTTTAGCAGTATTTAAGAGTACTTGTCTTGAATCTAGCATTTCTATGTTTCCATAACTCTAACTCTAAAGGGTCCTATATTATTTCTCCATTATGACTCCATTCAGCAAAAATTTACTAAAACCCTGATTGCAACTCCACGACTCCTACTTCACAGCCCTGGATAATAGTCCCGTAGCTAGATTCTCCTAAGACCCCTCTCTTTGTCGTCTCTTTGGTTGAAAATAGAGGAAATAGTGTAGAGCAAAAAATTACAATTTCCACTTACATCAATTCTACCTAAACAGAGAAGGATCGTTATCCAAGTCAAAGTGAATACCTTGAAATTACTAGTTTCAGAAAATTTGACTTCCAAGTCAAACTGAATACCTTGTAATTACTAATTTCAGAAACTTCGACTTCGCAAATCAGCTAAAACGTAAAGTCAAATTTGCGTGCGATTTTGGTAGCATGTTTGGTACGAGTTTTGATGAAAGTAGTCAAGATGATACTGGTTTCAGTACAACTTATGATAATCCATTGCTTCTCAGAACTTCTTTGTCCATGGAATACCTTTCAAATAAAAACATCCAGTAAGGTTTTTCACTACGGCACCACAAGACTTTTTATGTTTAGCACATATTTTATTTGATCCACGGTTAAGCTTGTTCTTTTCATGGCTGCACAATCATTTTGTTTTGTTGTTGCTTCTAATTTGGCTAATCTTTCCACGTAGTTAGACATATAAAATGCTAAATTACACTTTACGCGTTCCCGCAGTCTCAAAGGAAAGACAATTCAAGGAAAGTTACATCCTCCCATGAAAAATTCCCGCGTACTTTTAAATTTAAAAGTATTTGAAAAATTACGCCAGCGAACAATTCTTTCCTTTGGAAATTAACCCCCTGCGAAAAACTCCTTGTCCACGGAAAAACGTCCCACCAAGAAAATTCCCCTGGTAATTCATCCCTTGGGAAATTCCCCCCAACAATTTTCTCCTGCGCAAGTTTCCCGTCATCACATATAAGATAACGATCGTATTTTTAGATTTAAAAGTAGAATAATTGAAAAATTAGGCTACCCGTTTTGATTACCGTCGGGCGCTGTTGGATAATTAATATCCAGAAATGTAAAGAATGTGACATTTGGACGAAAGGAACTGTCAAATATTTGTATTTAGGGATCTCTAATTTCAGTCAGCATAAAAGGTATTAAAATGGCCATGGGGGATTAATACCTAAAACCTTTGCAAGCACGTATATCTTGAAGTTTCTTGGCAATCAGACGAACAGTGTAGTAATGCATGCAGGATCTGGATTGTATGAACAATGTAGTAACCGCACTAAGGAGATTGATAATCTTATTAAAGCTTCAACAAGACATTAAAAACGATATTTATTCAGATTACCGGCGAATACAGAAAAAACTTTTCGATTTTTTTTTTTTTATTTTGTTTCTGACTTCGTGAAAATACAGTTATTTGATGATTATAGGATTTCCTTAAATGACGCTTCCTAGTGCTAGATTTACTGCTACATTCAGAGAATATATTTTAGTATATAGTACCCTTTGTTCAACCTTATTTGGGGTTCATCCAATTACATTATGGATGTAACAATTTACAATCGATTTCCGATAGATTGAGTCTTGATGATTGTCATGTGATTATTCTTTTATGCCCACACCGTAGTTTTTTTTCCATATTTTGCTACTAAGGCTGTGTCAGCTTTTCTTCGCTCTATTCTAATATGTGGCTTGAAGGGTTATTACTATGTAAAGGCATTATTTTGTCCATTCAACTGGTGGCTCCACCTATTTACCTACTCATGGAATGATTTTTCCATATTTTCTGGTTTTCCATCCAATTGAATTTAGTATCTTTTTAAATATTGTATAAAAAAGATTTATTACAGAATTGAAAAAACAATTAATACCAAAAACTCTAAAAAACACAGATCTTTTTCTTAACGAAGAAAAATTAAAACCATTCCTTGGACAAATGATTAAACTATAGTCCTGTGGGAGGTATTATTTAAAGAACCCTTCTTCTGATGGAATTAAATATCGGAGTTGAAAATTCAAATGAACAAAATTGCTGCTTTGCAGTTTATACAACACAGCTAGAAACACCTCTAGAACCAGCTTTATAATGAAAACACAAATCTGTTGAAAACCACAAGTTTAGGAGTTGAAAGGTCCTTAAGTACCCAAGAAGAAAATAAAACACTAATTTATAAAGTTATCAACAGTCTTTCACCGGCCATGATACCAATAAGTTTTAACATAAAAGTTTAAATTCTCTAAAAAACTCAACCAAGCTCAGTTTTCAGCAAAGAATTAGTTTTTCAGAATTTTATAAACATAGCGAACCATCACGAGTTAGTTTGTATATACTGTTTTCGTATATATAATATTGCATAAACTATGAAGCAATTATTTTTGTTCTTTTTGAATCTTTGCTGTTTGCTTCCATCAGAAAAATATCTTTTTTTTAAAATCAATTGTTGTCAATTTTTAGGTTTTGTAAATATATGTAATAAACCTTACAAAAAGATCCTTGTACAACTTATTTGATGATACCAAAGAAGTCAATACGAGTTCTTATTTAAACATGGCTAGAAATGTAGGCTTTACCCCCCCCCCTCCCCCTCTTAAACATGCCCACAAAAAATGTGCAATTTTAGTAATATAGCCATAATACCTTCCATGACAGCCATATCCCTCCATTCCATGACAGCCCCAGCTTTTAAGGTCATCCCCGTCTCACCATTCCATGACAGCTAGCAGATGCCTATTACGTCATAGGCAATGTTTACTTTTGCATGTTATGCTTGCTTGTTACATGATAGAGAGTGTTTAAAAAAAATCTAAGGTTGTAGGGAGAAACCTTCAGGTCCCCACTAAATCAGAATTTCTTTGGATGTTACTTAATAGGGAATGTTAGAGTCCGTTTTTCAAACGGGGGGAGTTTCATTAAGACATCTTCCTTCAAGATGTTTTACAAGATATTCCAAGGAATTTTATTAGACGTTTTCTTCAAGACATTTTTCAAGACATTTTTCTTCAAGACCTTTCAAGATTTCTTTAGTTCTTAATTAATAGGGAATGTTTACTGATTTTAAGGATCACGCATTCACATGTGACTTGTTTTTCTTTCTGGGGCCCCATGGAGAACCCCCGCTTGTAACTGAGGAGGACACACAAGTGAGATGTTACATAATGACGGCGTATACGTGGGGTTTTACATAACACTTTAAGAGATGTCAGTATCTTGGCTATTTATCTCAAAGGTCTCTAATCTTCTACGGTAAAGTTAGTGACTGGCAGATTTGAAACGTAGTCCCAAAACTTTTAGGTGCGGGTCTTTCCGCTACGGGGTCACAAGGTGCCAAAATCTTTTAACTAAGTTACCACCACAGATGTGGCAACACTAGTTGTATTGCTCTAATATTTTAAAAAGAAACTACATGGTATTCCCTTTCAGAAAGTATTTCAGTACTTAAGCCTTCTAAGGAACCTTTGTCTGTGTTCGAAAGGAAGATTGTACCATTAATCTTCAAATGTTCTCTCTCTTTACCAAGTAGATGCAGCTCACATTATCTTACATGTGGTAAAAGAGACTTTTTGGAATGAAATTCGGTCTGGAATGAAATTAGCTAAATACCTAAAATAATGTTTTTGTCTTTTAGGTCAATGAAAAATGCCTACGACCCTTATTTATCTGCACAAAAGCAAATGGAAGAGCTACTTGATTCTGTTGCAAACTACAAATTTGGAGCAAAGTCTCAGGCTGACGGTGATTCAAACAAGGTAGATCAGAAAGACACTAGCAAAGATGTTCGAACTACTACCGAGGTAAAAGAAGATGAGCAACCAGTTGTAGCAACGATCGTTCAGACAAATTCCTTTCCTGTTTTACCAGAAAGAGCGGAAGTACCTGGTAGAATTTCAAGAACACCTTCAAGTAAAGGCTTTACTCTACAACAGAAATCTCTTCGCTCTAATTATACTTCCTCTTTTAAAATTGAGGACAGATTGTTGAGTCGTAAAGACAGTACCGACTCAGAAGCATCCATGAAACGGTCAACGTCGATTCCACGGCCTATTTATTCACGAAGCAATTCAGGGGTCCAAGATTCAGAAATACAAGTTGGCTATAGACAACCTGTTGTAAGAAGTCGGTCATCCCAAGCTTCTAAAGAACGTGTCGTACTTGCCGAAAGCCCCTCCTCTTTTACGAATGGAGTTCGTAAAGTTGATAGTTCGGAGAAGACCCCGGTGACCCCTAAACCTGTATATCCTCGTACTGCTGCAATTTTTAAGCAAGAAACGCCGCCTAATCCACCACCGAGAAAGTCTTTAATGGCAAAGACTTCAAGAAAAGAAACACTTACCTTGGAGACTCAACCTGGGCAAAAAGCTCGCTCTAAATTGGATAATGAAGGTATGAATAATTTAGGTAAGCGACACTTTAAGAAGTTCAAAATAACAGTAATAATAAATAAACATAAAAATTTTCAGACCTTTTTTCGGTTTGGTTCCTCTGTATAAAATTTTTCTTTTTTATTAATCTTTCTTCTACTTGAATTCCTAGCCCCGACTAACTATTTGAGAAAAGAAGAATAGCCCGGCGGGGAAGATATGATATCTTATAAGAGTTCTTTTATCTTACATTACATAAGAAAAATAAAAACTAAGAATAACATAACCACACAGAAAATAAAGAGGTTGTGAACACAGAGAGTACCGTGTTAAAACATGATTGTGAGGACAAGAGAATCTGGCGAAAATGAAAATGGGCACATCTATAAACATAACGAGACAACTTTTATAACCAGAAGAAGAATCTGAAAAAGAATAACCGTTTTTTTTTGTTGGTACTTCTACAAAAATGGGTAGTTGGAGGATATAAAGGTGTTAAACGGTGTTGCACACTGTCTCCTAAATTATTCGCCCTGTTTATAAATTCTGTAGTGGCGTTTATGGAAAAGAAGGAGATGCCGATGGTGAATTTATATACTGTATTCATTTTCATGATGTTGCTCGCAGATGATATTGTTTTGGTTGCCGATCAAACAGTTCGTGCGAACGAACTGTAGTAAGGAGCGACCCGGCTCAATAGTAACCAAAACTCTAAAAAATGGAATTTTGATATCAATAGCTACATCAAAAGAATCGCATTTTAATGCTGATTTTAAATATATAAGTTTAATCAAGTTTAGTCTTACCCATCAAAATTTACGAGCCTGAGAAAATTTGCCTTATTTTAAAAACTAGGGGAAAACAACCCCTAAAAGTCACAGAATCTTAACGAACATCACACCATGAGATTCAGCGTATCAGAGAACCCTCTTGTAGAAGTTTCAAGCTCCTATCTACAAAAATGTGGAATTTTGTATTTTTTGCCAGAAGGCAGATCACGGATGCGTGTTTATTTGTTTTTTTTTTCCAGGGGTGATGGTATCGACCCAGTGGTCCTATAATCTTGCGAGAGAGCTCATTGTAACGAAAATGAAAAGTTCTAGTGCTCTTTTTAAGTGACCAAAAAAATAGGAGGGCACCTAGGCCCCCTCCCACGCTAATTATTTTTCCAAAGTCACGAAATCAAAATTCTGAGATAGCCATTTTATTCAATGTAGTCAAAAAACCTTATAACTATTTCTTTGGGGACGACTTACTCCCTCACAGTCCCCGTGGGAGGGGCCACAAGTTACAAACTTTGACCAGTGCTTACATATAGTGATGGTTATTTGGAAGTGTACAGACGTTTTCAGGGGGATTTTTAGGTTTGTGGGGGGGTTGATAAGAGGGAGATATGTTGGGGAACTTTCCTTGGAAGAATTTGTCATAGGGGAAGAAAATTTTCATGAAGGGAGCGCAGGATTTTCTAGCACTATTTAAAAAAACCAATGAAAAAATAAATATGAAAAGTTTTTTTTCAACTGAAAGTGAGGAGAAGCATTAAAACTTAAAAAGAACAGAAATTATTACGCATATGAGGGGTTCACCTCCTCCTAATACCTCGCTCTTTACGCTAAAGTATTTTTAGTAATTTCGACTATTTATTCTACGGCTTTTGTGATTCAGGGTTGATTTTTAAGAAATTGGGACAAAATTTAAGCTTTAGTGTAAAAAGTGAGGGGGTGAACCCCTTCATATAAGCAATAAAAACATGAGAATGCAAAAGTTCGTTACGTAAGCTAATTTGTAAGTTACGTATATCTTTTACTAATAAAAACATTCGTAAAAAATTAAAAGTTCTAGTTGCCTTTTTAAGTAACCGAAAAATTGGAGGGCAAGTAGGCCTCCTCCCCCGCTCCTTTTTTCTCAAAATCATTCAATCAAAACTATGAGAAATCCATTTAACAAAAAAAAATAAAAAAATATGCAAATTTCGTTTTAATTATTCATCTGCGGAGAGCAGACCGTGATTTGGAGAGCCAAAATCAAAACATGCATTGATTCAAAAACGCTCAGAAATTAAATAAAAAAACAAGTTTTTTTAAGGGAAAGTAAGGAGCGACATTAAACCTTAAAACGAATAGAAATTACTTCGTATAAGAAAAGGGCTGCTTCCTCATCAACGCCCCGCTCTTTACGCTAAAGTTTTTTACTGTTTTAAAAAGTCGAGTTAAGAGAAAGAGTCAAACTTTAGCGTAAAGAGCGGGGCGTTGATGAGGAAGCAGCCCCTTTCATATATGAAGTAATTTCTGTTCGTTTTAAGGTTTAATGTCGCTCCTTACTTTCCGTTAAAAAAAAACTTGTTTTTTTTTATTTAATTCACAAAGGAACCTTCAAAAATTACTTGATATTTTAGGTGATTATTTGGATAGGAAAAAGGTTCAACTTAAAGCGGATAAAACCGTAGTGTTAGTGTTCTGTAAATGGGGTAGGCTTGAGGAGGATGTTAAGCCTAGTTTTAAGGGTAGAAGGGAAAGATTAGTGGAGGACTGGTCATATTTAGGTGTTAAGTTTAAGGCGAAAGGAAATTTATTGAGTAGCCTTATAGAAAGTAGGATCGAAAAAGGTAAGGCATGTTGTAATTTAGGGTATTAAGAAGTCAGCTTAGGGATATTAAAAAGATTCAAGTAGTTAAAAGGTATTCAGAGCTAAAACTTTATGTGTGATGCACTTGGGATCTGAGGTTTGGGGATATGCGAAGGGATATAGGCTAGAAACAGTGCAATTAGGAAATCATAAGAGGAATAAGTAAGCATACAAGTAGTTTAGTAGTTAGAAGTAATTTAGGTTTGTTTTCTTTAACAAGTCGTAGGTTAATTAACATGGTTCGGCTTTGGAAAAAAAGAGAAAAGAATGTGAAAATCGGAAAAAAGCACTAAAAAATAATTGCACCAGACAGTTCAAGAAGGTGTAGTTTCCCTTTGAAGCTGTAGCTCTCACTGGGAATCAACAGGTCGCTTACGGTTGAATTTTTAGGGAATGAAAGTGTTGTTATTTTATCTAATTAGATTTACTTACATGTTATGTCCCCATTTAGATCTTGGTAAAATTTAAGCTTCTGGTAGACCTTGCCCTCCCCTCCCCCCGGGAAATTTTCTATCAACACTCATGCTTTATATGGTTAAGCTCTTTCACATAAAGAGATGATAACATTTTCTTTATTATCAGGTGTTTTGAAACGTAAATAATGCTGAAAATAGTTACCATAAACGGTAATTGTCCGCACCCCAGGTTTAAGAAAAATCAAGAACATCTAATGTCTGCATACCAAAGACACAGAGCGAAATAACAAATTAATCTCTTGCAACAAAAGAAAAAAATATTAAACTGACAAGGAAGATAATGGAGTTTTGATTCGTATGCGCTGAGATAGGAAATAAGAATCAACCTATAATCTCAATTTTTCATCGCCAAAAATGAGTTCAAAAGAGACTTCTGTCTTTGCTTAAATTTGTTGTTATTTTATTTTTTGCTACTTGTAGTGATTTTTCTTACTGCTTCTAATGCTTATGTCATATCTACTTTTTACCAGCTAACCTTAAGGTTAGATTTTTGGATCTTTTATTCTTTCTTCTTTTTTTTTACAACGCATATTCTTTTGCTGTTTTATAGACCCTCCATTTTACTACTGCTGCAGAACCTGCATACTTGTAAAATTATTATATGCTGCGGTTTCCGCAGATATTATCCTCTTTTCCGGGAATAGCGGAGGACAGTTCGGCCGTCCGAATGTTAAAACGCGTATACACTTTTCATTATTTTGAGAAAACCGTCTTCAGCCACTTTTCCCACCCACTTTGCAGCACAGGATTTATTGGAAAAGTTTTTAGGATTAGTTTTAGACAGTATTCTTTCCAGTCATGCAATTGAAATAAGTTCAAAAGTCTGCTGACGCTGCTAAATGTCATGCTCGAGTTTTGCTACTTGTGTGCCTCTTGTTCTTGTATAAACCCTCTCGGATAAAACTACGTAGAATCGCAAATACGCATTTTTACCATTCAGACAAAATACTGAGATTCAATTATGTATTTAGAAGATAAGAGAAAAATAATCTCAGAACACAAAAAAAAAGAATAATTAGAAGTCAGTACCCCACACTCTTCAGTAAGTCAACGGAATGGGTACCAGATTCCGAAAAATCCTGCGATTTCCTGGCATAAAAGGTTTAGGCTATGCCAATATTGCACCTTCTGTCTTAGGCTTCACCCCGCACTCAGTTTATCCTTTCAGTCAGGGGATACTTGCCCTCTTTAATCACTTTTTTACATGTTTTCAGCACAAAATTTAAAGACTTCTCTTCGCTATCTGGTTATGTGTTGAACAACTAGGATGGTTCACTGCGGTCAAATTTCACTTGAGAGAATTTTTCGATTGTGACTCCAACTTTTTTCATCACCAGGGATAGAGATCTAATAGAATGCCATTGTCGAATATCGTCTAAGCAAATTCTTGCGGCTTTGTTATGCAACCTCTTATATTTTGTTTTCAATTCAAAGCGCATTTCGTAGCCATATTGATGTGACCCTTCACTAGATTTTACTGACAGTGCTATCAGGCCCACCTCCCAAATTCAGGCACCACCTTCACATGTATCATAAACTCACTGTAAAGGGCCACGTTTTTATTCTGCACACAACATTTATCGGCATAGAACAAAACCGCTTCACATCACATTCCATCCTGACAACCTTGTGATACGAGCTACCAATATCAGGTGCGTCATGACAAGGTGCAACAAGAAAAAGACTTCTTTTTTACTATACATGATTAGCAACGAAATCACCTTTTGCAAATCCGTACTGTATCTTTGTCTCTGTTTTAATCTTTGTCTTTGTCTCTGTTTTTGTCTCTTCGAATTTCTCGTCCCTCAGAGCTTTGTGTTTCGCGCAGTCTTCCTTTTCTCTATCAGATGTCAGAGTGAAAGTTGCAATATTTTTATTCTTTTTAAAAACAAGGGTGGACAAAATCTGAGGTAAACAGAAGGATATATATATATCTATATATATAAAAATAAGTTGTCTGTCTGTGTGTCTGTCTGTCTGTCAGGTGACGTCATGTTTCTGTGTTGACTGACGTCATCAAGTTAGTTGTCGTCATTTTTGCTACGACGGTGACGTCATTCAAGATATTTAAGACATATGTTCACGTAGAAATCTATTAATGTTTAAGTTTAAAATGACTGATGAACTTACAATGGCAAAAGCCGATGAAGATGCTCAAAGAGTCTATGCCAAAAAACTTGCTGCTGATAGAGAAAGTCAGAAAAGAAAGCGTGCCGAGGAATCAAAAGAACAGCAAGGAAACAGGCTTGAGGCTGATAGAGAAAGAAAGAACAGAAAGCGTGCCGAGGAATCAAAAGAACAGCAAGGAAACAGGCTTGAGGCTGATAGAGAAAGAAAGAACAGAAAGCGTGCATAGGAATCAAAAGAACAGCAAGGAAACAGGCTTGAGGCTGATAGAGAAAGAAAGAACAGAAAGCGTGCCGAGGAACTACCAGAGCAACGCGGAAGCAGACTTGCTGCTAAAAGAGAAAGTGAAAAAAGAAGGCGTGCCGAGGAATTACAAGAACAGCAAGAAATCAGGCTTGCTGAAGTCAGGAAGTTAGTTGTCGTCATTTTTGCTATGACGGTGACGTCATTAACGGTATTTAAGAAATTTGTTCACGGAAAAATGTTTAATTGTAAAATGACTGAAGAACCTACAATGGCAACAGCCGAGGAAGCTGCTCAAAGAGTTTATGCCAAAAAACTTGCTGCTGATAGAGAAAGTAAGAAAAGAAAGCGTGCCGGGGAATCACAAGAACAGCAAGAAAATAGGCTGGCGGCTAAAGAACGCAAAACCGCGCAGTTAGATGAAAATCCACCTGGACAGCGAGAGTCAAAACATATCAAAACTGAAAATGATAGCGATGATGATTGGGTTTGGGATTTTGACTTGGATAAGGTCATCAATGCCTACCAGATTTAAGTTAAAAAAAACAAAGGTTCGTCGATATGTACTTCATAGTGACGCTGAAAAATAAAGAAGAAAAAGAAAACTGAAAAAAGAAAAAAGGTAAAAAGACGCCGGGGGCACAGGCGGGATATATAAATGACGACCGGGACACAGGGATTGTTCGAATAGAAATTACAGACCGGGACACCGGGACAAAAATGACGACCGGGACACCGGGACACAGGGAATATAAATGACGACCGGGACACTCAAAGAGAAATTACAAACTGGGACACCGGGACACAAATGACGACCGGGACACAGGGAATATAAATGACGACCGGGACACAGGGACACATCATTAGAATAATGAGGTATAGATCTGAACACACGTCGGTGGAGGACCGGAAATATACTGCTTCTCTACATCCCCCAATTTTTCGGGGGGATGGGACTTTAAATCTTTTAATGTTTATAGTTGCTTAGAAAGGATACCTAAAGCAGCTTTTTAAACTGAAATAAAGAATGCAATAAGGATTTATTGTGTTCTAAATATTTTCGTGCAACACTTTTTCTAAGATTTCTGTTGGACCTGCGAAAAAAAGCAACCAAAATGACTACTTATAATAACGCATTCTAACAGCTTTTGAAATGTCGCTATTTACGCAGAATTTGAACATTTAACCAGTTTCTTTTCTCATGTACTATTTTTGTGCTATATTAAGAAAATGTCTTTGTCTTAAACATAAAAATTGTGATTGCTAAGAAATATCTTTTTGTATTCTTAATTTCAGAGTAAAAGGCGCATAGGAAAATTTTTCCCCAGCCACTAAAAACTATTTTTTGAACAATATAAATTACTCCAATTAAAAACTGGCATTACGCTAGAACCGCTGGCAAAATAAAAAATTTGACTGTATGTTTGAAATCTGTTCAAACGGTTCTTTTTGCGTCAGTTAGATGAAAAAAAGTGATTTTTTCGGTGGCGATAGTCTAGTCCAATTGGGTGTCCATCTAGCGAGAAATGAGGACTTGCGAAAAAATCTATATTTTCAGAATTAAATTTCCTACAGGTCCAAAAGCTGTTTGGTTTACATAAATATATATATATGGAATATATTCAGACCCTTAGCTTTGCTTCTGTTACCTATGTCTCTTCTTTTTTTTTCTAGTTGAAGGAGTACATCTTGATGAAGATTCCAGGCAGCGTGTTGCTGCCCTGGAAGCCGATCTGAAGCAAATATTATCAGGGATTAGCGAACTAGGGCTTATTTCAAAACACACATTTGAAAAATCTAACGAAGAAGTTGAAGGAAGAAGTCCATCGAAGTTCTGCCACTCCTGTGGCACACCTTATCCAATTCTTAGTGCAAAGTTTTGTTGTACGTGTGGTGACAAAAGACTTTACTGTTAGTACCTTTTTAAATAAGCTATTTCAAACAACAGATATGAATTTCATCCTCGGATGTATTCACAAACCCCTCTGAAGGCTTGCAAAACTTTTCCCCGGAATATTTGTATGTCCAATTTTTTATAACAGTGAAATTTAAGGTCCTGCAAAATTCGCCAAATTTTTTTTAGGCATGAAATCATTCTCTTAATCTGTCATAATATGCAATACAAAAGTAAAGTATATTCTGCCAAAAACGTCATACCTTGCGAATGTGGGTGTAATGTTTAAAATTGTGTATCTAGTAGTCTTGGGAGCAAGCAACACACAAACATTTGTTTTTTCATTTATGGCCACTCGTTCCTACCTACATTGAAGTAGAAACACATTCGTGAATGTGACCAGTGGATTCACAAGGGCATTCCCTCTCATGTTTTGATTGAATTTCGAAAAAAAGTATCAGATACTGAGAAAGATGCTTTGCAGGGACAATCTGTAATCAGTTTGTAGGGTAGCCAAAATGTAATCTACTGGAATGTATTTTCGATGCTCAGGCTATACATTTGAAAACGTTATTTATGTGTGTGTATATGTATATTCTTCGGTAGAAAGGATAAAAATGGCACTGATTTATGTTCAATTTTCAGACTAATTACTTTTAAATGTAATATATAGCCTGCTTACCATAGATAATAATATCGGAACGTGTCATATGTTATAGGCAAATTGATTGATTTGAGAATTGATTAAAGTGCATAGTCATTGTGAAAAATAGAACTTGGATATTCTTCACATTGCTTATGTATTGGTAATAACGCCCAACACGTCTTAAGCATTGTTTTCATTTTCCAGTTTGGTTCTTTTATGTCATTCTTATGGTGAACTTACTGAATCCTATACAGTGAATGAATCCATTTCCAATCTCCAGGGAATTACTTTCGAGATCAATCCCTAGTTTTACACCATTCTAGGATAATAAAATGATAATTCATTTCGGTTATACTGGAATGAGAATAATTTGTGAATTACTTAAAGTTGATCATATTGTTCCCCAAGCAACTGCAAGGATCATGTTTCTACAAATATAAGCAATCATAATACAACTAGTGTTTTATAGAAGATTTCACCTTTTTCAGCCATTCTTTTTTCCCTTTTATCTATTCGTAAAACTCCAGGCAAGTCAGTTTGTAGTCAAATTGATGCAGTAAGATTGATCACACAAGTCCTGGCAGCAGTTGATTTATTTCATCAAACCACTAGGCCGCTGATATCAGCAAAACTGTAATGAGGCTACTTCAGTACCACAACCAAGCTCATAACAGTGATATGCAAAATCGTGCCTTGTGACAATTTAAGGACAAGAAGGTTCATAAAGGTGACGGTCCCCGTATATTGGGGTGGATAGAAACCGTCTGATGAAGTTTATTTGCCTTACCGGGTAAGTAGCCTTCGAACATTTGAAATATAACTATGAACTTACTTGCTTTTACTTACTCTTACATTCAACTTTATATGGAATATAATTTCTTAGAGTAATTGAGATGCAGTTTACTGTTTAGATTAGGTAATCAAATGTTTAGATTGTAAGGACATGTGAAAAATATAAAAATAAAATCGAAACTCCTCTGCATAACATCTACTGCCAAAATACAGGGTAAATCAGTTTCTTAAGATTTTATATGTCCAAGGATTCTTCTAAGTGCCATAAAACTGTTCAATTTTTCTTTAATTCTATTTTAGTTCGAAATTTAAAGGAGATTATATCTAGTCTTCGTTACTAAGTTGGGTGGTGCAATTTCCAATTTGGTGACGTGTCTAAAATACTGCCAGTAATCTTTTCTAGTTTTGTAAGTCTTCTACTCTGCTTCTCTTCTCTTAAGTCGAATTTGACATTCTGTTAAGTGCTATTTTTGATTTCTTTCACTATATAAAACATTAATGTGTGAAAATTAACATTTATTTTAATAAAACGACTCGTTCTGTAGTAATCTAGTTCTTTTAACCAGGAGATAAAGGAGGTCAAGAGCAAGTAACAAAGGAAAAAAAGCAACATAACATAAACAAACACGAATGTGAACTAAACAACGGGATGCAGTCAGAACAAACAGCTATCAGGATCGGTTTTAATATAACTGACCTCCCGTTTAAATCAATCCCCGTGCAATTCAATCCTAATCTAGCTCAATCAAGGCCGTATCCAAAGACGGTTGGGTGGATAAGAGGTCTAAAACCTCCCTGAAAGATTGGGACAAGAAGGTCCATAACGGTAACGGTCCTGGTATATTGAGGTCGATAGAAACCTTATGATAAAGTCTATTTGTCTTGCCGGGTTAGTAGCCTTTGAACATTTGAAATATAACTATGAACTTGCTTTTACTTATTCTTGCATTCAACTTTATTTGGAATATAATGTCTTAGTCTAACTGAGATACAAGTAATCTGACTCTTAAAAACGCAACAGAAATGCATATAAACAAATTTTGTAATGCATTAAAAAAAATTTATTGTACCCCCCCCCCCCCCCCTATGCCGAACAAAAATCCTAGAAGTGCTCTTGAGCTCAACCCCTATGCAACTCGACCCCCGCTGAATCCAACCCCTGTTCAAATACACGTAACCTAACGTGTAACCTGCAACTCACACAATCGGGAAGGTGGGGTGGGGTAAATTGAACGGATATGAAGCTACAAAAAGGAGGAGTTGCATGGGGTTGTATAGAATGGGAGTTGAGTTGATTAGCATAAGTTTAACAGGGTCAAGTTACACGCACATCATCAGAATCATGAACAATAATTACTATATAATTATATAAAAATAAGAAAAATAACAAAAAACTAGGTTAACTAGATTGAAGCTACTTCTGGAACAACGATTTTAGAGGGGATTCGGCCTATTTTTGGCTATTCTGGGCCGTGTTCGTCTTTTACTAGATTGCAGCTACCGCTGCTACGCGCTTTTATAATCCGGGTTGCAGCAGTCGGTTGCAACCTAATAGTAGACGATCATGTTCAATACTAAGAAATACAATAGACCATAACTCCTAAAAATAGTGCCAGGTCAAAACAAGAAGTGTGCTATTAGAACCGCCTTGTCGGAACTAAAGCCCTATTCAGGAAATTTACCGTCCCTTGGCTTGAATAACAAGGGAAATCTATTGGCTTGAAAAGCATAAAAAAGGCCAACAAGAGAGTATATTTAAGACACCAGAAACTAGATAAGGTAAAAAATACGTATTAGTTACATACAAACACACCTGGTTACCGCACAGTATGATGATCTCAAATCCTTCAGATCTAAATAGAGCCTCACCACCTCTGTAATGTGGTCACCTTTAACAGACAACACGTACTTTAATTTATGCTTGTCGGAAAGTTTGTAGTAGCGACCTGTATGTAAAGGAGCGACACTTACCAATAGTGACTGGAGTCGAAAAATATTCTTTTTATGAAATTCCATCTTCTATGAAAGGGTTTTTTCTAGAGAGAATAAGAAAAATCTAGTTTTCATCTAGCTCAGTGTCTAAAGCCAAAGCGTAATATGCTTGGGTATTAAAGGGCAGATTGATGTAATTTAATTAGGAATCGGTCCTTGATGACTGATATCAAAATATGGGTTGTAGCGGTAGCTAGCAACCTAGTAAGAGATGATCACGTCCACAGTACAAAATAAATAGCCCATAACTCCTAAAACTAAAATCAGAACAAAAAACGAAGTACCCGATATAGGAAACTAAATGTATCTTGGCTTGAAAAGCAAGGAAAATATATTGGTTTGAAAATCAATAAAAGTGGCTGCAACCACGATTTTCCGCATCGATGGCAGGTTTGTTTTTTCTTTCCGTTTTTGTTTTCCAGTGCAGCTGGCAGGGCACTGGAAAATCATAGAGAGCTGTTTTTGCTCATTTGAACGGACACTGATGTATTTAAAACCTTTTATAATTAAGATAAATAATCTTCAAAACAAAATCAATTTTTTCGAAAAACTGCATTTTTCTATAATTCTGTAGTAGAAAATATTATTATCTTCCTGTACACGAAAATTAAAATATGATTTTAACCATTATATAAAAGTATGTAGATATAGTTGTGTAAATTACAGTAATTTTTGGGGGGTACTAACAAAAAATCTGATTCGTCAACTGAAACTAGAATAATACCTGGAAATTTCAAATAAAATAATTTTATTTATCTGCAAACTGCAAAAACATTTATGATATCCGAGCAATAATTTTAATTTTTTAATTCAAACCAGAAAAATACCCAGAAATTTTAGAATTATTTTTTTTTTGTCAAGTTGTAACTACTTGAAATTTTATTTCGTCTGTCAGTTCAAAGTTATAACTGTCTCCTGGAACCACACATTTTTGATGCACCAAACATTGATGCAACACATACTTATCTTTAGATAAGATAGTATAACAAAAATTACTTTAAATTATCTTCCTTTAGAAATCATCATAAGTAAAAATTTCCCATACAGGGAATCTAACCCGTGCCAACTGGATAAGTGTCATCAATATCTATATAGATACACCATATAGCGTACATTAAAATATCTGATTAGTAATGGTTATGTTAAAGAATGATATTAAGAGACGATCATTAGAAGAACAAACCATTTCATACATTGGACTTAGTGCGCTACCTGAATCTTTGAGGTTCGTTTCTTACTGTTCGAAAGAAGAAAAAGCCATTGTCTTTTCCTGTTTGTGATCAGGCGTATATCTAGACAAGGTCTTGACGGCAAATTTGCTCTCAAAAATCTGGGATGCAGCGGTAGCTAGCAACTTAATAAGAGACGATCACCTCCAATGTTAAGAAATGTACTAGCCCAAAACTCCTAAAAATAGAGTTAGATCAAAACAAAAAGTACACTATTAGAGCCACCTTGTCCAAAACCCTAACTAGAAAACAAACCGTCCCTTGGCTTGAACAACAAGGGAAATATAGTGGCTTGAAAATCAAGAAAAGAGGCAGCAACCATAATATTCTGCATAAACAGCATCTTTTTTCCATTTATTCTTCTTTTCCTCGAATAGCTTGGCACTGGAACATCGTAGTGCTGTTTAATGGCTCATTTTAAAGGAAATTGATAAGATTAGGAAACATTTTGTATTTAAAAAAAAAATTTTCAACAGAATCAATTTTTTCATTTAAAACTGCATTTTTCCGCAACACTGTAGTAGCTGTTTATATTTTACACTATGACAGTCGATAATATTACATTACAGTTGATATGTATCCGGGTTTACATAAAGGGTCGATATATTTTTAAGTAAACAACGAATAGTAAAGCCCATAATAACTGAATATTACTAAGAGACTGAAAGTTTGTAATAACACCTTACTTTCCTTGAAACCATGATCCATGTGACATTATTTTAAAATATTTTACAGTAAACCCATAATACCTCAAATATTAAATCGTGGTTGCAGCGATAACTGAAATCTAGTAAAAGATGATTACATAAAGGGTCGATATAATCTATCTATCTATCTATCTATCTATCTATCTATATATAAATACTAGCTGTTGGGGTGGCGCTTCGCGCCACCCCAACACCTAGTTGGTGGGGCGCTTCGCGCCCCCCAAGCCCCCCCGCGCGCGTAAGTCGTTACGCGCCATATTAGTTACGCGCCATTGTAGCAGTGTCCCTGTGTCCCACCTGTGAATAGAGATAGATATAAATATATATTTTTAACTACGTAAAACATGCGAATATACAACATTCTTCGCTGTCCCATTGTCTGTGCATATAAATAGCATTTATATTCCCTGTGTCCCGGTCGTCATTTGTGTCCTGGTGTCCCAGTTTGTATTTCCTCTTTGAGTGTCCCGGTCGTCATTTATATTCCCTGTGTCCCAGTGTCCCGGTCGTCATTTGTGTCCCGTGTCCCGGTCTGTAATTTCTATTCAAACAATCCCTGTGTCTCAGTCGTCAATTATATATCCCACTTGTGCCCCCGGCGTCCCCGTTGTAGATGTGTCCCTGCGTCCCGGTCGTCATTTATATTCCCGGTCGTGATTTGTGTCCGGGTGTCCCAGTCTGTAATTTTTCTTCGAGGTTCCTGGTCGTCATTTATATTCCCTCTGTGTCGGTCGTCATTTGTGTCCCGGTCTGTAATTTATCTTTGAGTGTTTTTTCTTTTTAGTTTTTTTTAGTTTTTTACATTTTTTCAGTTTTTTTTTCTTCTTTATTTTTCAGCGTCACTATGAAGTACATATCGCCGAACCTTCAGTCATTTTACAATTAAACATTTTTCCGTGAACGCATGTCTTAAATACCATTAATGACGTCACCGTCAAAGAAAAAATGACGACAACTAATTTCATGACGTCAGTCAACACAGAAACATGACGTCACCTGATCCACAGACAGACAGACAACTTATTTTTATATAGATAGATGTCCCGGTCGTCATTTGTGTCCTGGTGTCCCAGTTTGTATTTCCTCTTTGAGTGTCCCGGTCGTCATTTATATTCCCTGTGTCCCAGTGTCCCGGTCGTCATTTGTGTCCCGGTGTCCCGGTCTGTAATTTCTATTCAAACAATCCCTGTGTCTCAGTCGTCAATTATATATCCCACCTGTGCCCCCGGCGTCCCCGTTGTAGTTGTGTCCCTGCGTCCCGGTCGTCATTTATATTCCCGGTCGTGATTTGTGTCCGGGTGTCCCAGTCTGTAATTTTTCTTTGAGGTTCCTGGTCGTCATTTATATTCCCTCTGTGTCGGTCGTCATTTGTGTCCCGGTCTGTAATTTATCTTTGAGTGTTTTTTCTTTTTAGTTTTTTTTAGTTTTTTACATTTTTTCAGTTTTTTTTCCTCTTTATTTTTCAGCGTCACTATGAAGTACATATCGCCGAACCTGCAGTCATTTTACAATTAAACATTTTTCCGTGAACGCATGTCTTAAATACCATTAATGACGTCACCGTCAAAGCAAAAATGACGACAACTAATTTCATGACGTCAGTCAACACAGAAACATGACGTCACCTGATCCACAGACAGACAACTTATTTTTATATATATAGAAGTTGTCTGTGTGTCGAGTGACGTCATGTTTTGCCTGCCAATCTATTTATATGCACTGACAATGGGACAGCCATGAATGTTGTATATTCGCAAGTTTTACGTAGTTAAAAATATATATATATATAGTTCATTATAAATGAGTACTATGTAATTCCATAAAGGATCGATATAGTTCTTCATAAATGGTTTTAATCAAGAGGATCTCATCTAGTAGTCTAATAGAAGTTTTTTTCTACTAATAAATAACGAACTTTACCCCATAGTAACTTAAATTTTTATTTAAAGGTTTATTGCAAGGAACAAACTCAAGCCCAAAGGAACTGAACCCTGCGGCTCATTCATACAATCTTCATTATTTTAGCTAGGAGGTAACGAAAACGAGTTTCGTTTTAAATTTCTTAATTTAAAAGATATTGTTTTGAATTCAATATATTAAAAGTTCTCCCCGAAGGGGAATTAAACCCAGTTCTCCCGCGTGACAAGTACAATATAAGTTAAGTATAAGATATGATAATAAAGTCGTTAATTCATCCGGGCTGCAGCAGTAGCTAGCAACCAAGTAAGAGGCGATCACGCCCCTTAGTAAAAACTAAAATAACCCTCTACCTCCTAAAAATAGAGTCAGATCAAAACAAGAAGTACAGTATTAGAACCACCTTGTCCGAAACCCCTGTACAGAAATTTTACCGGCTCTTGGCTTGAACAACACGGAAATTATATTGGCTTGAAAATCAAGAAAAGTGGCTGAAACCAAGATATTCTGCACATACAGCATCTTTTTTTTCTTTCTTTTCATTCTTTCTTCCTCCTCAGCTAGCTGGGCACTGGAAAATCATAGAGAGCTGAACAATGGCTCATTTTAAAGAAAATTGCTACATCATTTACAAATTACAATTACTTTCGTAATTTACAAATACAATAGTTTTTAAAATAGCATCAATTTTGGCAAAAAAAACTGCATTTTCGTGTACAAGCTTGATGAATGACGTTACAGTCGTATAGGTTTAACCATATATAACGTAATAAGTGAATTCAATGTTTATACACACTGATCTTTCGACAAGATAATAATATAAGATACATAATTACAAGAATCAATTTTTTACGAAAAACTTCCTCTTTCTATAAAATTGCAGTAGCAAGTATTATTTTTAACATAATAAAAAGCATGCAGATACAGGTATATAAAATGCAATAATTCTTTTAGAGGTTTTGATAAAAATTTGATTTGTGAATTAAAACTAGAGTAATTCCTGTAAATACAAATAAAATAATTTTATTTCATCTCTCAGTTCAAAATTATAATTGTCTCCCGGAACAAACTTCAAGATAGGGTTATAACAAAAGTGATTCCAGTGTACATCGACGCTTTCATTCGGTAGACCTCTTGGAGTGAATGATGAAGAAACAAACTCAACTTCGGTAGTAGAATTCGTACAAACTAGAGATCTACCCAAACTCAAAGAAGGTAAAAACCTAAAACAAGGTGATTCAGCCTATCCTGTGAGGCCAGGTGGAATTCATCGTGTGCGACAGGAAGGCAAATATTGTGGTGCAGCTCTTTTCAATGATTCACTTAAAAAGAGTAGGGGCTCACTTAGGAAGAGAGACGACAATGTTTACATTTTGACGGATTTTTAATGTATACTAGAACCTCGGATCCAGAGATGAAAATCCTAATCAACATTTAATTTTCAACATATGGACAATATACGATAAAAGTTACTGATTGAGGTGGAAAAACCTGATTACTGCCTTAACTATGTGCCATGGGAGGGTAGAAAACTTGAGAGCCAACCTCGTGCCCAGAGATGAAATCCTAATTAGCATGTAATCTTCAACACATGGACAATCTATATATATAAAATATACTATAAAAGTCACTGATTGAGGTAGAAAAACCTGATTACTGCCACAGTTATAGGGTATGGGAGGGTAGAAAACTTGAGAGCCAACCTCGCATCCAGAGATGAAATCCTAATCAGCATGAAATCTTCAACACATGGACAATACACTATAAAAACACTAATTGAGGTGAAAAAACCTTATTACTGCCATAATTATAGGCCATGGGAGGGTAAAAAACTTGAGAGCCAATCTCGTATCCAGAGATGAAATTCTAATCAGAACGTAATCTTTAGCACGTGGACAATGCACTATAAAGGTCACTGAGTGAGGTCGAAAAACCTGATTACTGCCATAATTATAGGCCATGGGAGAGTAGAAAACTTGAGAGCCAAAATATGTAGCATTCAACTCATATTTAATTTTGTATATTCGATCTATTGCTTTCTGTGACAAGTTTGACAAGAGTTTAAACATATATGGCCGAACAAGTCTGTATTTTCGGGTGTTTATTTTATCAAATATTTCTGATATTGAATGCCATTTAATATCGATGATCTCATACGTTGACTTCTGTTTAAAGTTTGTTTCTTCATTCACATCATAAATTATAAACAGCTTGCAATAGCGGCTATGACCGTCCCGTTTGCCCCTTTCAATATAACGGTTTGAATCAAAGCACCGCATGTTGCACCTATAACCGGTTTCCTCAAAAACTTCACGCACAGCGCAATCTACTTCATTTTCGTTTTCTTCTATCTTTCCCTTTGGAAAGCTCCATTCATATTTTGATCCGAACACTTTGACAAGCAGGACCTTATCATACGTACTGTTTACTAGTATGCATCCATATGTGGGTATTAATCGACAGTATTTTTGCCATTTACTATAGATTGTGGCAATATTAGAAATGTCTTTCCTTAGAAATTCCACTTTATCGAATATATAATGCATGAACTCCTTATATTTTAATTTTCTCAGCGATGTCATATATGGCGAATCATCTTCCTTGTTTGGCGAATCATAAAGGGCCCAGTTTACTAACTGAATTTGGTTACAAACTTTGTTTAGATTCTTTGTTTCTTCTTTTGGCAAACTCAATATATACTTTTCAAGCAAATGGTTAAAATTTTCGTTCGACATTCTATTGCAGGAATCTCAACGCTCAACGACAAACACTGTTAATATGCTAAAATCATAAGTTGAGTGATTAATTTAGGAAAATAAATTCAATTGTTTCTTTTGGGAGAAAATTTATGAATTCTTCTAGTTGGCAATTAATTTCTATAGGTATTATTTTGCTTCTGTTTATTCCTAAGAAATGTGAAATTTTATAGCCAAAATAAAAAATGCCAAACTTATTACGAGTTGGAAGTTTAAAATTGTAACGCTATTTACATAATACAGATTTTACTTTGTTTCTTATGTAGTCTAAATAAACCGAGTCGACCAAGCTCTTGAGGGTCTCATACGCACTAAATTTAAAACTATAGAGCCTAAACGCAAAACCTACATTAAGGGAATCGCAAGTTGGGATGTATCTGAGAGGGGGTCGTAAATATTAGGTTAAGGTTTTTCGATCAATGGGATTATAATTGTATGTATGACTCTTAGCCTTTCAACTGTAGAAACAACACCAAAAAGTGCCAATTCTGGTGCCATATGGCGTCTTAAGGTGGTGTTATAACGATGAACTTACAAAAATCACAGAGATATTTGCAAGAACTTTGAAATGAGCCAATAAAATCTCTACGATGTTGCACTACTTTGACAGTCCAGCTGGTCAGCAGACCATCTTTGAATCGGTTTTTACTAGTTTTCCTAGTTTGATCTCATTTTCTTCGTTTTTCTAGATGGAGTGTTTAAGTCTTTCATGATAAGATTTACACCGTAGTAATTATGGTGATGCCATATTTATAAAATTTGCAGGTGCCTGCTACTTCTGTTAGTAAGCAGACCATTTAGAAATAAACTCAGAACTCATTGTGGCATTACTGCCTGCCTCGTTTTTCACCTTATTTTCTTGGTTTTTCAAGATGGAGGATTCAAAACCTCTACTAAATGGTGATTGCCCATGGAGATTATAACAACTCCCGTTTCATGCTTTCCAGTCTCTCAGCTCTAGAAATGGCACCAAAAAAGAATTGAGCAGTATCTTGCAAATGAGCCATTAAGTCTCTATGTGATACAATAGCTTGCTAGTGCTGGTAGGAAAAGGAAAGCTCATCAGTGCTCTCTTAAAAAAGAGCTCATGATATGACGATTTCCTTTCAATTGAGCCTTCTCCCAACATTCTAAGACGGCAAATCCATTACAATCACCTCTAGAGGGGAAAAGAAGAAGAAAAAAGAGACACATCGCTTGCGATACAAAAGAATGATTTTCATTGTTCCATTGTTTAGTGTTTTTTACCATGGCGATTCCAGTGGTGATGTTTTTGTTTCGATATACTCCATGTGTCCACATCTATATCCATGAATTACTTCATATAGGAAGAAACGCTGAATGTCCTTACTATTCCTTACCTTACTGTTTTCTATTGGTACATCTTACTAATAAACGTTAGAAAACATTGAAGTTAATAATGCTACTTATTTTGTGAGTGTTACTTCTTGGTGTGGAAATACAGCTTTAACAGTGGTTCGCAATAAAGTCAAAGGATGATCAATTTACGTTAATTGAGCAAAGATTAAAGGAAAAACCGACATAGATAAATGGATATCTATAGACTTACCAGAAACAACTATGATTTAAAGAGATCTGGACCTAAAGAGGTATGATTTCTGGCAGGGTGGGCGGAAGGGTTTAACCGTGATTGACCATTAATGATTTTTAGATGTTACCACTAATCCAATTACAAATTAAAAAAAAAATCTATATTGAAAATATTTTCATATATGATATGAAAATATTTCATATTTCAAATATTTTCGTATTTTCTATATGAGCTAAGAAGTTCAATATTACACAGAGAATCGATATAGTTCATCATAAATGGTGTTAGTCAAGAGTTATGATAAAGAACGAACTCTTGCCTATACTAACTTATATAGACAAGTTAACTAGAGTATAGGCCATTTCAATTATATTTAAAGTCAATATATTAAAGATTCCCTCCGATAGGGTATAAAACCCCAGTCATCCGGGTTGCAGCAATAGCTAGCAACCTAGTAAGAAACGATCACGTCCAATTGTAAAAACTACAATACCCCATAACTCCTAAAAAAAAGTGTAAAAAAATAAAGTAAGTCATAAAAAGAAATATGAAGTACACTATTAGAACCACTTTGTCCGAAACACTTATATAAGAAATTTACCGTCCGTTGGCTTGAATAACGAAGAGGTTCAATTGACTTTAGAAACAAGAAAGGTGGCTTCAACCACGATATTCCGCAACGACAGTATCTTTTTCCTATCCGTTTTTTTTTTCTCCGCAGCTAGTGGGGCACTGTAACATCGTACACAGTTGTTTAATGGCTCATTTTAAAGGAAATTGATCTATTTCAAAACCTTTTATAATTTAGCAATTAGTATTTTTAAAATAGAACCAAATTTCTAGGAAAAACCCCGTTTTTGTAAGATGTTTGAGAAAAATCTGGGTTGCAGCAGCAGCTAACATTACATAAAGGATGGATGTCGGTCAAGAGGATCTAATGTAGTAGTTATTAATAGAAGTTTTGTTTGCACTTTAAACTGATAAATGTGTAAAAATTGTTATAAAGAACGAACTCTTGCCTATACTAACGTGTATAGGCACATTAACTATACTTAATAATTAAGAACGAATTCTAACCCATAGTAAAATAAATCGTTTTTATGCTGTACTCAAGACTCGTACTCTTGACCTTGCGATTATGAAACCTACGTTCTACCGACTGAGCCACCAAGGCTTTTACTTCATGAAAGATTATTCATTTTGAGATCCGAGTTACAGCGATAGCTGGCTACCTAGTAAGAGACAATCACTCCTCACAGTAAAAATGAAACAGTCAATAACGCCTAAGATTAGAGTAAAAAAAAAAACGCAGTACACTATTAGACTCACCTTGTTCGAAACCCCTCTATAGAAACCTTACCATCCTTTGCCTTGAAGAACAAGAGATATATACTAGCTTAAAAATCAAGAAAAGTGACTACAACCATGATATTCTGCACACGCGGCATCTTTTTTCTTCTTTTTCTTTTCCATAGATAGCTTATCACTGGAACAACGTAGTGAGCTTTTTAATAGCTCACTTTCAAGGAAATTGACGGGGTTGAAAATCTTTTGTAATTAAAAAAAAAAAAAATTTTTAGAACATAATCAAATTTCTACCGAAAAATTGCATTGTTTTTATAGCATTGTAGTAGCTTTTGTTATTACAATATCATGAAATTGTCACCTCTATGTGCTTTTGTAATAAAAAAAAAAACATTTAAAACAAAAACCAATGTTTTTGAAGAGAATATCATTTTCATATACTAGATAATGAATGTCGTCATAGTTATATTGGAACTATGACGTCAATAGTAAAATACCGCATTATGACGTTACCTCTGATGCAATTGGTTAGGTCGTCACGTTTATACTATAAAGGGCCGTAAGAATACAAAGCTGAAACAGCAATATGGTTTCATCCTAGCATCAGGGTTGCATCCGTAGCTAGCAACCTAGTAAAAGAATATCAAATCCCATGGTAAAAACAAAATACCCCATAACTCCTACAACTAGTTAGTCAGTTAAGTTTATTAATTGAAATATAACAAAGTTATTGAACTAAATCTTCTAGCATGCCCGTGAACTTGCAAAGGCAAATTGTCTTAAGAGCGTGCCAGGAGTAGAAGAAAAAGAGAAAAATTTAGTACAGTTATAAGCACAAATTAAATTTACCACAAATGCTGATAATACAAAATATATACATGTGTATGAAACTTATTTAATTCTCCAATTTAAAGGAAACAATGATTTTTTTTCTTTCATCAAAGCCTTAATTTTTCCAAAAATTATTAGATTCTTTTAATATTCATAAGATACCAAAACGAAGTAAATACGCCATTTGAGATAAAAGTTGTTACACAGCTTAATTAAGAAACAGGCCGTCAAAGTATTTAACAGCCAAGACGCACAATTATTACATACTAGCTGTTGGGGTGGCGCTTCGCGCCACCCCAAAGCTAGTATGCAAAGCCTTTCATATACAAAGCTAGTCATATACAAAGCCTTATATACTTATAATGACGTCATATGCAAACCCACAAACAAACAAACATGCATACATACAACTTATTTTTATATATATAGATATAGTTTTTTTAGTTTTGCAGCTTTTTTAGTTATTTTTAGCTTTTTTCTTTTTAGTTTTTTACCCTTTTTTATAGGTTTTTTCTTTTTTTAGCTTTTTCGCGCCATATTAGTTACGCGCCATTGTAGTTGTGTCCCTGTGTCCCACCTGTGAATATAGATAGATATATATATATATGTTTTTAACTACATAAAAAAGGCGAATATACAACATTCTTCGCTGTCCCATTGTCTGTGCATTTAAATAGATTATATATATATATATAGACTGTCAGTTTACCGACTCTTGGGTCGTTATTTATATTCCCTGTGTCCCGGTCGTCATTTATGTCCCGGTCTATAATTCCGTCAGTCGACAAACAACTTCATGACGACATACAGCTCAATCCTTATAATGACGTCAGTCGACAAACATGACGTCAGTCAATTTCCCATGTTCAGAATCATTTTCCGCCGTGTCAGCCGTTAATCCCCAAGGTACGGATCTCTTTTCTGCCTTGTCGGCTGTTAATTTGACATTTGACAGAACTTGAGAGTTCAATTATGCGTCTAACACGGAAGAACTTACTTTCAAAGTTACACCCAATGTTATAATGTTATAACAAGAAAAGCTACTAGTGCTATAGAAAAATGCAGTTTTTCGTAAAAAAATTATTATATTTTAAAAATATATTATTTTAATTACAAAAAGTTTTCGATTCCATCAAAATCCGTTAATATGAGCTATTAAACACTCTTTACGATGTTCCAGTGCCAAGCTATCTGTAGAAAAGAAGAAAAACAAGAATGAAGATGGCATACATGCAGAATATTGTGGTTGCAACCGTTTTTTTTTTATTTTCAAGCCACTATGTTCCCCTTGTTGCTTAGAGCAAGGGACGGTAAGTTTCCTTGAGTTTCTCATGAGTTTCGGACAAGGCTGTTCTAATAGTGTACTTTTTTTTTTATCTGATTCTAGTTTTTAGAGTTATACGCTATTTTCTTTTTACTATGGGGCGTGATCGTCTCTTACTAGGCTGCTAGCTACCGTTACAACCCTAATTACCAGCTACCGCTACATCCTCGGAAATAATGCATTATTTTATTACATCATATATGGTTACAATCTACGATTATGATATCATTCATCAAGCTTGTACATAAACATGGAGTTTTTTATAAATTGATTCTATTTTAAAAATTATCTTCTTTTCAATTACGAAATGCACTAGAAGTACCAATTTCCTTGAAATGAGCCATTAAGCAGCTCTCTATGATTTTCCAGTGTTATTGAGGAGGAAGAAAAAGTGGAAAAAAAATTCCGCAAATGCAATGAGGTTTAGTTCAAGCCACTTTTCTTATTTTTCAAGGCAACATATTTTCCTTGTTGTTCAAGCCAAGGGACTGTAAGTTTCCTTAGGAATTTCGGACAAGGTGGTTCTAATAGTTTACTTTGTGTTTTGTTCCGACACTATTTTTAAGAGTTATTGGTTGTTGTATTTCTTAGTATGGGACGTGATTGTCCCATACTACTAGGTCGCTGGCTACCACTGCAACCCGAATTCTTTACTATGTTCTTGGTTGGTTCTTTACTATATTCTTGGTTTGTTCTTCACTATACCTATGATAACATAAACAAAACGAACTATAGCCCATAGTAACTGACGAATTAAAATAAATCATCATATACATGATGATGCAACAGACATAACTTCTGACAAGATAATGTAACACAAATACCTTTTGAAAAGCCGATTCCCTGAACCACCTTCATCGCACTTGCAGCGGTAGCTGCAATCTAGTAAAAGATGAACACAGTCCATAGTAGCCAAAAATAACCCGAAACCACCTAACTATTAAAAAAGACAATATTAAAAATAAAAAGTAAAAATTTCTTGAAAGGTTCAAAAAATAAAAAATAGTTCTAAAGCTACTGTAATTACACTGAACCGAATAAAAGTGTTTTAGCTTTATAAGGAGAACTCCCAGTATCACAAAATTAATAGTTGATCGCTGTTCCAAACCGTCCATTTTTATGTTCCACGAAAGCGGGAGACTGTCATAAATCCTTATAAGTAGCACTAGTAACTGTGTTCACTTAAATTAATGTTATGTGTACACTATTTAGAGACATAGTCGATGATATTTCTTGATCTTATACTTTTTCTGTTCCCACGATACTTACTTCTTTTATCTCGGTAACGTCCTTGGGCATTTATTACACTTGGGGGTTCAATGATATTTTTTTTTTAATTTCTGACTCCTGGTACTACCCACAGTTCTCTACTTCTGACCACTTCCGATTGATGGAGCCTCTCATAACCAACGCCTAGCACCTTTGTAAATATGCTACTTTCTAAATGTATGTTGATGTGCTTTCCTAATGAGATTCTTCAGAAGGATTTCTCTCTCTAATGGAAGAATCAAAGCCCAAAATAGTACTTGTTTATATTTTTAGCGGCTTCTCATAGAAAAGACCCCTGACCTCCGCCACCAACAAAGGGTTGGACTTGCTTGTACCTACTCTGAATATTGAACATTCCAAGATATAAGAAGGGTCCACAAAACTTAAATCAACATGCAAATTTCAACACTCAAAACAAAATTTCAGTTTTTTTTCTTGCATCCCCATCTTGTTGAAACTTCAATTAGATAATCTAACATAATAACCTAAAACGTAACCTTTATTTTAAGCTATTATGGGATACTCTAAAAAAGCATCGTTAGGCAGCCAGGTAAGTTCAGAACTATTTTTACCTTTGATGTCGTCACCCCAGGCTTCACCTTTAAAAAATTTTTTTTTTTAAAATAAAGGGCCCTAATGTTCAAGAGGCCTCTCTTAAAAAATTGAGAATAAACCCAAAATTTAGTCTAAAGAGCAAGTGGTTGAGAAGGGGGAAGCCCCCTAATATACAAAATAATTTCTGTTCAACTAAAGTTAATGTCAATTATCCTATAGTGCTGAAGTAGGGAAGCGGGTCTCCTCACGAAATATTCGTGTTGTTTCTTCTGGTATTTTTGTCAGCCTTATAGAAACCCCAATTTCAAATTTCTTTTATTTATATTTTTCTTTTCAGCCTGTTTCCTTAAACTATTGCTTTCTTATTTGGAATAAGGAATTCTGTCTATTTTCACATTTTCCTTCGGAAAATCTGAACATATTTTCTTGAGACTTTTCCCTATAGCACTAAAGAAGGGAAGCGGTTGACCTCATGAAAAATTCGTCTTGTTTTTTCTAGTATTTTCACTGGCCTTAAAAAGACCCTAATTTCAATTTTCTTTTCTTTGTATACTTAATCTATTGCTTGCTTATTTGCAATAAGGAGTTCTAGCCATTTTCGCGTTTTTGCTCAGAAAATGTGATTAACTGTTTGATTCAATTTTTAAGACTTGTTAAGATTTCATTAAATAATCAGATATCTGGTCTGTCTGATACCCCTTAAGACATCTGTTCAACATTTCGAGGTATTCATTTTGTACTTTCTCTATGGCAACTCAATTTTGCATGTAGGGGAATTTTCGGGAGGGGGAAGGGACGCCTAGCAACCTCGTTCATATGCATGGTTAATGTGGTTTCCTACCAAGATCCTTTAGATGGCCTTCTCATTCTAATGGAAAAATCAAGGCCAAAAACTCTACTTGCTTCATATTTTCAGTGGCTTTCCATAGAAAAGCCCTCTGACCACCACCACCGTCAAAAGGGCTAGACCTGCTTGTACCTAATCCCAATATTGACCATTCCAAGACATTAAGAGGGCCAACCAACAATTTCTGATCTAGGAACCACATAGATGAATCTGAACCTGATCTGACAAAAATTAACTTAGTACAAAGAAACTGTATATTTAAACAATATTACAATACAGTAATAAAATATCACAATCATGTACTATTTAGACTCTTCTTTAATTTTCTTTAGCAAAGGTGAACCTTCTGAGCCTTTAGGTTCCCAAAGAGCATTGCTTACAAAACGTTTTGCTGCCCCTTTATCCAAATGGGGAGCTTTTGGTTTATCTCGAAGTTCCTTCACTCTCTTAAAGCTTTCCTGTACTCTGTCAAAATCTTTTTTTACTTCATAAGTCTTGGGATCTACACCCTGTACTCGCAACAATCCCCAATACAGAGAAAGTAAAGTATAGACACTGGTAAGATCATGATCTGCTTTATCTAATGGAGATAAAGATGAGTAGCTTTCATCATTTAATTCCGTTAGCTTGGCTATACTTTGCTCCACATTTTTCAGTACTTCTGAGAATTTCGACATCTTAGCTGCAATTTCTGATGGCAGTGCCATAATTATACTAAAAATAAATCCTATGAATTACAAACGAAAATTAAACAGGGTTAAATCAAAAGGGATTAAGTTGAATGATTGAAATTTAACAGGACACGATTACTGAAAATTAATACAATTTTATCAAACAGTTCGTGGTAACGAACTGTAGTAAGGAGCGACCCGGCTCAATAGTAACTGAAACTCTAAACAATGGAATTTTGATACCAGTAGTAACATCAAAAGAATCGCATTTTAATGCTGATTTTAAATATATAAGTTTCATCAAGTTTAGTCTTATCCGTCAAAAGTTAGGAGCCTAAGAAAATTTGCCTTATTTTAGAAAATGGGGGGAAACCTCCCTAAAAGTCATACAATCTTAACGACAATCACACCATCAGATTCAGCGTATCAGAAAACCTTATTGTAGAAGTTTCAAGCTCCTATCTATAAAAATGTGGAATTTTGCATTGTTTGCCAAAAGACAGATCACCGATGCGTGTTTATTTGTTTTTTTCCAGGGGTGATCGTATCGACTCAGTGGTCCAAGAATATCGCATGAGGGCTAATTCTAGCGAAAAATTAAAAGTTCTAGTGTCCTTTAAGTGACCCAAAAAATTGGAGGGCACCTAGGCCCCCTCCCACGTTCATTTTCTCCCCGAAGTCACCGGATCAAAATTCTGAGATAGCCATTTTATTCACCATAGTCAAAAAACCTAATAAATATGTCTTTGGGGCCGACTTACTCCCCCACAGTCCCCGTGGGAGGGGTTGCAAGTTACAAACTTTGACTAGTGTTTACATATAGTAATGGATATTGGGAAGTGTACCGACGCTTTCACAGTGATTTTTTTTGTTTTTTTTTTGGGGGGGGGGGAGAAGTTGAAGGGGGGTTAGGTGAAAGGATCTTTCCATTGAGGAATTCGGCATGGGGGAAGAGAATTTCTATGAAAGGGGCGCAGGATTTTCTAGCATTATTAAAACAAAATATGAAAAATAAATATGAAAAGAGTTTCAACTGAAAGTAAGGAGGAGCATTGAAACTTAAAACGAACAGAAATTATTGCGCATATGAGGGGTTCACCTCTTCGTAATACCTCGCTCTTTACGCTAAAGTATTTTTAGTAATTTAAACTATTTATTATACGGCCTTTGTGATTCAGGAGTCATTCTTAAGGAATCGGGACAAAATTTAAGCTTTAGTGTAAAGAGCGAGGTATTAACGAAAGGGTGGACCCCCTCATATACGTAATAAAAACATACGAATATAGAAGTTCGCTACGTAAGTCACTTCGTAAGTTACGTATATTTTTTACTAATGAAAACGTTCATAAAAAATTAAAAGTTCTAGTTGCCTTTTAAAGTAATCAAAAAATTGGAGGGCAACTAGGCCTCCTCCCCCGCTACTCTTTTCTCAAAATCTTCCGATTAAAACTATGAGAAAGCCATTTAGCCAAAATAAAATAATATGCAAATTTAGTTTTAATTATTTATGTGCGGAGAGTCAAAATCAAAAACATGCATTAATTCAAAAACGTTCAGAAATTAAATAAAAAAAACGAGTTTCTTTAACTGAAAGTAAGGAGCGACATTAAAACTTAAAACGAACAGAAATTATTTCGTATAGTAAAGGGGTTGTCCCCTCCTCAACATCTCGTTCTTTACGCTAAAGTTTTTTTGGGGGGGTTTTAAAAAGGTAGAGTTGTGACAAAGAGTCAAACTTTAGCGTACAGAGTCAGGTCTTGAGGAGGGGACAACCCCTTTACTATACGGAATAATTTCTGTTCGTTTTAAGTTTTAATGTCACTCCTTACTTTCAGTTAAAAAAACTTGTTTTTTATTTAATTAAATAAAAAATAAGTTTTTTTTTAAATGAAAGTAAGGAGCAAAGTTAAAACTTAAAACGAACAAAAATTACTCCGTATACGAAAGGGGTTTTTCCTCCTCAATGCCTCACTATTTACGCTAAAGTTTGACTCTTTCTCTTAACTCTACTTTTTAAACAGTAAAAAAACTTAACGTAAAGAGCGGGGTGTTGAGGAAAAACACCTTTCATATACGGATTAATTTCTGTTCGTTTTAAATTTTAACGTAGCTCCTTACTTTCATTTAAAAAAATTTGTTTTTTTGTTTAATTTCTGAACGTTTTGAATTAATGCATGTTTTGATCTTGGCTCTCCGCAGACAAATAATTAAAACAAATTTGCATATTTTTTTTTTTTTTTGGCTAAATGGCTTTCTCATAGTTTTAATCGGCAGATTTTGAGAAAAAAGGAGCGAGGGAGGAGGCCTGGTTGCCCTCAAAATTTTCGATTACTTAAAAAGGTAACTAGAACTTCTGAGTTAGTTGAAATTAGCGTAAAGAGTGAGGTATTACGAGGAGGTAAACCCCTCATATGCGTAATAATTTTTGTTCGTTTCAAGTTTTAATGCTGCTCCTTACTTTCAGTAGAAAAAACTTTTCCCATTTATTTTTTCATTGTTTTTCAAATAATGCGAGAATATCCTGCGCCCCCTTCATTGAAATTCTTTTCCCCCATGAGAAGTTCCTCCATGGAAATATCCTCCCACGTAACCCCCCTCCCCTCAACTCTCTCCCCCTAAACCAAAAAAAATCCCCCTGAAAACGTCTGTATACTTCCCAGTAACCATTACTATATGTAAACACAGGTCAAAGTTTGTAATTTGCAGCCCCTCCCACGGGGACTACGGGGGAGTAAGTCGTCCCCAAAGATATAGTTATTAGGTCTTTCGACTATGGTGAATAAAATGACTGTCTCAGAATTTTGATCCGGTGACTTTGGGGAAAAAATGAGCGTGGGAGGGGGGCTAGCTGCCCTCCAATTTTTTTGGTCGCTTAAAAAGGACAATATAACTTTTAATTTCTGTTAGAAGGAGCCCTCTCACGACATTCTAGGACCACTGAGTCGATACAATCACCCCTGGAAAAAAAATAAATAAACACGCATCCGTGATCTGTCTTCTGGCAAAAAATGCAAAATGCCACATTTTTATAGATAGGAGCTTGAAACTTCAACAATAAGGTTCTCTGATACGCTGAATCTGATGGTGTGATTTTCGTTAAGATTGTATGACCTTTAGGGTGTGTTTCCCCTATTTCATAAAATGAGGCAAATTTTCTCAGGCTCGTAACTTTTGATGAGTAATACTAATCTTGATGAGACTTATATATTTAAAATCAGCATTAAAATGCGGTTCTTTTGATGTAAATATCGTTATCAAAATTCCATGTTTTAAGAGTTTTAGTTACTATTGAGCTGGGTCGCTCCTTACTACAGTTCTTTACCACGAACTGTTTGATTTTACTCAGGTTTAATAACCAAATTTTTCCTTATACTAAGGGAGTATCATTAGTTTAGGCTTCAAAGAGGTTGCAAGACAATTTCAGTTTTAAAGGCTTCAATGACCAATTATTTCAGCAGCCAATAAAGAAAACAATAAAAAAAAAAAACCTCCAATAACTTTAAAATCAAATGATGTACCAAAATAAACTTCTCACCAGACTGGATATCTGAGAGAATTCGAGTAAAATAGGCCTAAAAATCCTCCTTTTATGCTCCAATTCAAGTGTCAATGTAGCCTACCAAAAGTTAAAAAAAATTAGCAAGGGATGTACAGCCGGTCAAAACGACCATTAACCCAGTTACAAGGGTCATACAAATGATGCACTGTTTTTACAACTTTTGCTATTAAAGTTGCGAAAAATTACCATAGACCTATGACAAAATACATCAACATAGAAACTTTTTTTGAAAAAAGCTTTATTTTCAAAATTTACTGTTCATACTCATGTGTGGTGGCTGTTAACACAATTTGAATATCTTCTTTTGCTGCAGCAGATTTTGGCTGCATGACCATACCTTTTGAGTGATTACAAATCATAACCTGAGCCATGTGTTAACTTTATTTTTCCACATTAAATCCTGAAATGCGTTTGGGAAGTTCTATTGGGAGGAGGGGGGGGAACTCATCTACAACTTTAAATAGTAAAGATATCCATATAAAAGAATGCAAATCCCTCAGGCAAGGTAGCTCATGTCGGGCTTTTTGCTGATTGTAGTAGTTTGTGGTGTTTAAATCACTTTAACAGTTTATTTTGAAGCATATGTTGTGCACGTGTTATCACATTACATTAAAATAAACACTGGTTGATGGTTTCATTTTTAATATTGCATCATCAGCAATAAGAGGACGAGGGTGTTAGACCATTAGCATTGGAGATGTGACAAGGAAAAAATCTACGAGTTAAGGCCATTTAAGCCTCTACAGATTCTATAATAAATTTTGGAGATAAATTTGGCAAATGGAGATAATTTGGTTTATTACTTATCAGATGGACCTCTGATAATCTCCACCAAGAAATATCTTTTATGGGGATGGGTCTCCTAGTTGGTTAGTTTATATATGATTTTTTTCATTTACACAAAAATTACCCATGAACCTAATTGGCTAGGAATATACAGGAGGTATGCTTTTACATCCTTAAAAGCAACTGTATTTGTAAGAGTTAGACTGTGGAAAGTAACTATGTTCAACTTATACTAAGAAACGAAATCTAGAGGATCGAGGCTTAGCATTTAATCTGAATATATTGTTATTGTTTTTTTTATTAGAGCTAGGTGTAAAAGTATTTGCAATGAATTCTGGGGCCATATCTATATCATTTATTGAAGCAGAAATAACACATAAATTATCAAACACTTTCTTGTCCATTGCAATATTAAGGGAGGGAGGATACGAGTCACATGACATGTTTTCATTCATTTTTGAATCATCAACAAAAATAGAGATATGGTCTTTATACGTAATTTTATCAAATTCAACCCCTCAAAAATTCTGGACATTAGACAAGAGGAGGAAGTTTGTTAACCCTGCATTAGTGACTTTCTCCTGGGAGATGGGTTGGCTCCAGTGAAGTGTTTTGGAAGGGGGACTGGCTGCTTTGGGGGAATGGCTGACTTTAATGTTCTTAGTGTGGAACTGTTTGTTTTTTGGATTGGGATTGTGTGTGCTGGTTTTGCTTCCAGGACAGCAAATTGGTATGGCATAGCTTTTTTGGATGCGATTAGAAGAGCTAAGGCTTGCTTTTGTATGTTGTGAATAATATTTTGTTGTTAAATGTGTGTGGGCGTTTGTAAGTTTTAGCAAATCAGCTGGTCTTGGGTACAGTTTAGTGCATTATAAAGATGGGCGTTCTTGTATTTACTGCACTATGGTGGAATTTGTGGAATCGCGTTGGATGGGCGGTTAAGTCTTTCACATATTTGGCATTGGTTAGGCTTAGGTTTGCACAATTTATGCAACTTCATTTTACCAAATAGAAATATATACACAGAGGTATCTATAGTTTCTGCAAGAGTGAATTGAAAAGATTTGCTTCACCTTTGATTATTAGTATTTCTGGTTTGCCCAATTAAAGGATCTTCACAACTAGGCGATTGGCTTTCCATTTTTTTCAGGCAGCCATTCCTTTAGCTTATGATTCAGGATTCTTAGTGGGATGTTACATATGACTTTGGTGAGACTCTGAGTCTCACCTACAGACAGATTTTTTGGGGCTTCTTTCAAATTTACGATTTCGTCTGCAATCTTTGAATTATAGATCGATGGCTATTAGCAAAGAGCCATCATGGTTGATATTGTTTGAGAAAAACTGATTTTATCATTCTAAGAATTAATATTTCTATAAAAGCAATTTTTAACTTCAAAAGGAGTTTCAGTTGATATTTAAATTTTAAACCTGTGCTGTGGTTAGGTGATGAAAGGGTTCTTGAATCTAGGAGAATGGATCAGATGTTTTTCTTTTTTTCTTGAGTTTCCTGAATTGATCTCTCGAAAGGATTGTGGTAAACATGCAGAGTAACAGCTGTCAAGAAGGAGAAATACTAAAACAAAAAGAGAGCATTTTTAGATTACTGATTTTATGCTCTTTCTTTGGCTCAGGCTGAATTTGTGACAATCTACCCCCTGGCTGTTCCAAATGTTGTCTCAAGATATATATAAAAGACTAAAATAAAAGAAAACACTAAACAATGAAATTTACACTTTATAATAATCAGATTATCATGATTCCTTCCACTATAATCCACATTTAAACTAATTTCAAATAATTTTTATTCAACATTCAACACAATCACTCGCACAAAAATGGATATCTTAAGTCTACTCAACATAACAGCTTTACAACCGAAAAATAAATGGAAACTACAACGGTGAAGTTCTAGTTAGGGGAGGGAAGATATTTTGAAGCATCTACCTCCACTTCTTCCCCCTTCAGGGAGCACTGGCCTTTGATGACCCTTAACAATTTTTATGCTACTGAAATGAACTATTTACTAAATTTAGAAGATACCCTTGTTGTGACTTAAAATTCTACTGCAAAACTCAAAATTAAGGTAAAACATTTTTTGACAGAATTCAGATGGGTTTGGACCTGTCATATGTGCAATCTTTGGAATTCTTGAAATAAGGAAAAGGTAGACAAAGTAGCTTGATAATACCTTCCCATGGCATATTTATAGCCTTGAATTCATTCCTGAATATTTCATTTTTCAACTGAACTGCTTTCCAAGCAGTTCCTTATATATGTCCTGTGCATGTTGATTGAAGAATACAACGAATGGAGGCAAAAGATGTACCTTGCCTTTGTGAATTTCGAAAAAGTCTTTGACTCAATACATCAAGAGTCGCTGTAGAAAATCCTCCAATACTACGGCATTCCAGATTAAACTGGTATCCCTGATCATTGCACTTTACGAAAACACAGAGTGCTGCGTTTGGACTCATGAAGGCAATACAAGGTATTTTAGTATCATTTCTGGGGTCAAACATGGATGTGTCCTCTCCCCCCTGCTTTTTGTCCTTGTTATCGATTATGTGCAATAAGATTGCACAAGGTTTGGGATCCAAATATGCGATAATAAACGACTAGCAGATCTTGATTTCAGCGATGACATCACCCTGATTGAGGTAAAAAAGGAAAGGCTCCAGGAGCTTCTCGATATCATACGAGAGAAAGCAAGTTTTTAGGGACAGAAGATTAGTTCAGACAAGACGAAAAGGCACGGCAACGAGCGACTCACCACTTGGCATGAAGTACAGGACAATTTAGTAGAGCAGGCAGTGGAATTCAGATGCCTCAGAAGTACAGTCGAACGAACTGTATCAAGTGAAAAGGAGGTACACTCTAGGATTGGACAAGCCAATGGAGCTTTTAATCGACTAAAACAAGTTTGGCGATCAAAAAAGTACTCCCTGAAACTGAGATTGAGGCTGTTCAACAGTACCGTCCTCTCTGCACTCCTCTTTAGCTGTGAATGCTGGAAACCGAATCAACAGCAAGAAAAGAGAATTGCCGCTTTTGAGAACAACTGACTTCACAGGATACTGAATATTAACTGGAGGGACCACATAACTAACCAGACAGTTCACTCTATCATGCATCAGCCCCTGGTAACCTACGTCATACGACAACGAAGATGGCGCTACTTGGGACACGTTATCCACATGGCGGAAGAAAGACTCTCCAGAACGGTACTTGAGTGGCAACCAGGGGGAACCTGAAGAAGAGGAAAGCCAAAAAATACACTTCGTTGTACATACCAGCAGGACCTGAAGTTTATCAATTCGACAGTCCAACCCCAATGGGGAGACGTGTGGGCAGCAGCACATATGAGGGATGATTGGCGGCTCTTTCTGGATGCCCCTGGCGGCACAGGAGGAACTAAGGTCTAAGTTAAGGTTTCCAAGATATCAAAAAGCTCCTAAACTAGAGGTTTTGAGGAGTGTATCCAGAGCCTTAGTTATCTTCTGAGAAGATATTTTATAGCATTTATCTCCACTTCTTCTCTGTCTAGAAGGCACTGACCTTTGATGACTTTTACTAATTTGTGTTACAGAAGTAAAACCTTCCCAAACAAATCTTCTGCTCAACTAAGACAAAAGAAAAAAGTAGGTAAATCATTTCTCAAATTTAGAAAAAACAACCTTTGACAGGGTTTAAAATGGTAAAACCCAAGTGTAGGTTTTTTTGGCTACCCTGGAAAGTAGGTGAGTTAGTTGAATGAACCTCTCAGGAATGTTAAGAGCCTAAATAATCTCCTGGGAAGACATTTGGAAATACCTACCTCATCTCCTTTTCCAATAGAGGACACTGACCTTTAAAAATAATTGTGTTCTGAAAGTGAAACCCTGCAAAATGAAGGTTCTGTTCGAATGCAGCACAAGAGCCACATATCTTTGCTTAATCCCAACTTATGAGGTTCTAAAGATATGTAAATTTATGCGTTGAATTTAAGAAAAAACCGTTGATATGGTTTAAAGTTCTACTGATATAACAGGAATTACATTTTCAAGAACTAAAAACCAATTAAAATGAGATAAAAACAGAAAATTGAGGTAAAATGATTTTTGTCAGAATTCAGATAGGTGAAAATCTGTTATCTATGCAATCTCTTATGGCTTAGAAATCAGAAAAGAGTAAACATGGTAGCTTGACAATACCTTCTCAGCACAAATTTTTAGACTTGGATCTATTATCTTAAATTGCAGCTTGGAGCAGTCTAAGGATTTTCCTTGTGAAGCTCAAGAGTTGATGATTAAAGGTGTTTTCATAGTCGTGTAGTGACCAAATGCAGTTGCAGGACCAGTAGCTTTTTGCCCCTGATTCTTGAGGAAAAGAATGAGTGCAGACACTGGTTAGGCTAGACTACTTAAAAAGTGTCAGTCAATGACATCTGATTCTTGAATTGACCTCTGGAAACAATAGAAACTGTTGGTAATTTTTGACAGTGGTTATGTTTGGAGTGGGGTACTTAACACCCCCCCCCCAATAATTTGGAGAAAAAATATTATATAGCCCATGCCCCCTGACTCTCTGGATGCAGACCAAAATGCTAGAGCTATGTCCCTGACTCTTGAGGAAAATATTTGAGTGCAGACTCTGGTTAGGGTAGACTATATAACAAGTTTCAGTCAATTACTTCTGATTCTTGAGTTGACCTCTGGGAACAATAGGAAATATTTTTGCATTACTAACTGAAATTCTTATTCACCAAACTCAACTAGTTTTCAAGATAGCAAGGAGCCACTAAACCTGAATTTTACCCTTAAAGTTGTGGTGAAATAGCAGAAATTACATTTTCAAAGCAAAAGCCAATAAAAAAGAGATTAAAAAACGCAAATGAAGGTAGAACTTTTTTGTCAGAATTCAGACATGGAAGATCTGTCATGTATGCCAATAGAATAGAATATGAATAGGATATGATTTATTGGCTAAAATAGCACACACGCTAGCATAAGCATGTCAGAACAGTTACAATGATAAAATAGATGTTAAGGGATAAGCATAATTAAAAGTTAAATCAATTGTTAAAATGCAAAACAAAATAGGGAACAAAAGAGTTTTTGTACCTCATGGTCAACATTTGGGAATACAAGTCAAGTTGGGTATTTAGAGCTCTACAAGCATTAGGTCTTGCATTAGGAAGGATTGGGGGATTTGCTTTGAAGGTGGGAAGAAGACGTCAATGATAGTCAGAACTAAGGCACTTGTGATCAAAGTTCATGGTAAAGATGTGACATCATGATTCCAATGTAGTAAGTTTAAGTATAGCCAAACCTTCATCGTATGTAGTATAGGACGTCCCCAGTATAATTGTGTTGCGGAACAACACTACTGCTTTCGTAGTTTTTTTTTTTTTTTTTTTTTTTCACCGTGATCAGCGACCTGTAGCTCCGAAGTGGTAAGAGTTAAAAATTTGAGATTTTTCAGAGGGAAGGGAAACGTGAAACAGAGTAAAAAAGTTCCAGGGAAGTTCCTAAAATTTCTAACAGTTTTCCATATAAGAAAATAAAACCGTTTTTTTCTTAGAAACTCTGCGTTCGATGTTTGGCGTCAAGTTAAGACGACCCTAGCTTCGGAAATAAACTTGTTAGAAATACAGTTATGCTGAACTCATGTAGAACTTTCATCTGTCTCTTCGAGAACCGGAGCACAAAATTCCGTAGCTCTTACAGATTTGCCGGAAATAATTCCGGAAAAGTCCATCTCGTTCCGATTTTTTTTGGAATTTTCTCAAATTTTCGATTTTGATGTTTCTTATATTTTTATCGAGTAGTGCTATGAAAAGTATGCAAGAAGAAGTGAAGTGTTCTATATACCAAGTTGCTTCGTTCTCTAAGAAATGATTTCCGAAGTTTCGACGTTCTAGAGGTAACTTCTGTTCTGGACCAGCTAGAATTTTTTTCCAACGCGGTTCGACAGGTCTCGATCTCCTAACAACTGGAGCTTCCAATAGTTTCTCCGAAATAAAATTCCTTCTGTGGGTTTTTCTATTTGGAAGTTTTGTCATGCCCTCGGGGCAATTTAAATTTTTTGGTGAATTTGGTTTGTTTTATATTTTCCTAGTTTAGACCATCAAAAGTTAAGCAGAAAACTATAAGACGTTATTTCCGTATCTCTTTCAGATTTCCCGGAAATAATTCCCGAAATGTGCGTCTCGAAACATAATACTTCGAATTGGCGTCAAGTTAAGACGGCCCTAGTTTCGGAAGTAAACGTTTTAGAGATAAAATAATTATGAACTCATATAGAACTTTTATTGATGTTTCTCGTGTATTTCTGGACCAGCTAAACATTTTACCAAACTCAGTTTAGTAGGAGCTCGAAATAAAACCATATCAAAGATGCTTCAAGATAACAATCGAAGCCGCATTAGAAAAATGTCCTCTGAAGGACATAATGGAGACTGTTGCTCCGCAACTGTGTCCCGTAGGGCACAGTTGCAAATGTTGCTCCGCAACTGTGCCCTAAGGAACAGGGCACAGTTGCTGCAACACTTCCCGTTGCACAGGCAACGGAGGTCTAGTTTATATTGTTCTTTTATGAATGCTTTCAATTTTAGAACATTGATCTTTGGTCAACCCAGGGTGCCAGACAGGACAAGCATATTCAAGACAGGGTCTTATATATGGACAATAAATTATTTTAAGGATCTGGATTGATATGGAGAATCATTTGAGAAGGGAGAAAGATTTAAGGAGAAAACTACCAGATTTAAATAAGTGAGAAGTGTGGGACTTCCATTAAGTTCGTCGTCCAACTGCACACCAAGCAGTTTAACCACATTTAAATTTGGTATGCAAAGATAATTATTGATAGGGGGTATATTTCTTTAAAAGGAGAATAGCATTAAACTGCTTTTGGGTATGCTTAGGTTCAGTTTAGCATTGTCAAGATTATTGTTTAAGTTGTTAATGAGCGAGTCAAGTTTAACGTCCAAAGTATTAGAGGTTTGACAAAGATTGTCAAATCATCTGCAAATTTGAAAGCGTTGTCAAAACTTGATAAAACATTGTTAAAAACAATTAAAAATGCTAAAGGACCTAATTTAGTCCCTTGAGGTGCTTCACAGGAAATCAAGGTAGAACCTAATAAATCTCCGTTAGGGAGGACTATACATTGCTCATGACCAGACAAAGAACTAGCTACCATACATAAAACAAAATCTCTGGCACCTAAAGCCCATGCATTATCAATAACTGTCAGATGACCTAAGTTGTCAAAGGCTTTGCTAATATCAGCAAAGACAGCCTCAACATAGGAACGATGTTTGAAAACAATGATAAGTATATAAATTAAGCAATGTGCAGTGCTATGATTCGGCCTAAAGCCAAATTGATGGAATATCTTTGGTATAGGTCTAGATTAGGGGATATTGAAAAGGGAAAATATTAAGAAAACAATTATTACATGATAATATGCAGAGTAACTGTAGCTAACACATTTTACATACAGCCCTGCTATACCTACATTACCCCTCTCCCTAATGTACAAATATATAGCCAATATAATGAACAAATATAAATGATATATTTCCAATGCATTCTGCCATCCATTAGATACTAGTGGTTGGCAATATTCTACATCAATATATCAAATCAAATATTGACATCAGAACGTAAATATTGACATAAAGAACAACATTTGGAAATTTCTGACTATTTTCAGCATTTTTAAAAATCTGTCCATGAACATCACGCAGAAAAGATCCATCATTCAAAATTGTATGGGCCATAAAAGACCCATAGGTTAAAATGGTATTTATTTACATGATGGTGAGACTGCTAACCTTATTGTGTTATAGTAAACTAAAGACTGGGAGCACTGATACAAGATGCTTGGGTATATAGATATGATTTTAGCCATATTAAAAATCTTCATGTGTCATCTAGTAGTGTCTAGGGTTAAGCCAAAGCTGAAATTTAGGAAGGGTAACTACCTTCCAAAAAGCTATCACATTTATAGACTCCTAGATAAAATTTGAGAGAAACTTTACAGGAACCATTTGATACAAAAATGAAGTCTGTAGTTTGAACCTGGACGGAATAATTTCAGTAAAATATTTTGTGAAGTAGCTGATGGTATCTTAAGAGAAAAAAAAGCTAAAAAACACGGTTAGGAATATTAGCGACAATGGTTAATGTTTAGTAGAAAGGAGGAGGGATTTGCACAAGAATTATTTAAGGGAAGATTTAAATAAAAATAAAATGAATATAAAGAGAGTGGAGAAAGCACTAAAATGTGAATTAAGGAGATCTGAAATGGATGCCTTGAATAAAATTACTGAGGATCTGGAAAATGCAATCAGATGGCACAATAATAATATATTGCGCTAGCATGTTGAAAATTGAGAAGAAAGAGTAAATCTGGATTTGTCCCAGTTAAAGATAGGAACATTCTACAATTAGGATAGAAAAGTGCTAAAGAGAGGTGGGCAGAACATTTTGAGAATGTACCAAAGCATGCCCAAGTTACAGTAAAAGATACAGAATAGAAAAAAAAAATTGTGACCCTTTGGAAGTGAAGGAAGCTTAATTTTGTGAGGAAGAATTAATGACAATGGGCAACTAAAACGATTAAAATATAATAAAACCCCAGGTTCAGATAACGTGGCAAATGAGTCATCAATTTAGATAAACCTTAATTAAACGCCTCAGTAAGAAAGGTGATAAGAGGGAGTGTGGTAATTATACAGGCATTAACTTGGTTTCTATGTGAAGAAATATACCTACTATGATGATACCTTTTTAAACTCAGAAATGGTGTAGATAAAATTTTAAGAGAAGAACAGTGTGGTTTTAGGATGTGCTAATAAAATGTTTATTTTTAGATTAACATAAGTAAGAAGTTACCTGTCCATTAAACCGACTTAGTCCTCAGCTTTATAGATTATGGGCAAACATTTAATTCAGCTGATGAAAAAGCTTAAGTGAGGGTCCTTTTCTTTTATAGTGTACCAGTTATGTATACGAAAGTGATTAGTGGTATGTATAACAAAAAGACTGCTATAGTTATGGCAGGAAATTATGTTAGTATCTTTTTTCAAATTAAATCAGGACTTAAACACAGTTGTCATATATATATATATATATATATATATATATATATATATATATATATATATATATATATATATATATATATATATATATACAAATATATATATATATATATATATATATGTGTATATATATATATATATATATATATATATATATATATATATATATATATATATATACAAATATATATATATATATATATATATGTGTATATATATATATATATATATATATATATATATATATATATATATATATATATATATATATATATATATATGATTTTGCTGGACTTTGTCCTAAGGAGTAGAGCAAAGGCAATGGGAGACCATGGAATCACTTGGGGAAGTAGAGCTCTCTTAACGTACTTAAATTGTGCTGATGATTTGAACATTTCACATAAAATTGTTGGCAAAATGAATGCAATCATGGCTTCTTTTCCATTCGGGTGGTCCCCCTCTGGAACAGTCTATCCAAGTCTACCATCCAAGCTGAGACTCCTCACTCCTTCAAGGCTGGAGTCGACAGGGACTGGGAGAGGGCTGAGTGGAGGCTGGACTGGGAAGCTAAGCCAACATAATTACATCCCTCACCACCAGCGAGAACTACAGGAGGATCTACTACCTTATCTTGCTGGCAAATGCGATTTAAGGTAAATTTAAGGTAATGCTGTTCTGGATGTTCTGAGAGTTCAGGGTGCAAGAACAGGTTGAAAACCTAAACTGCTCATAGCCAGGGACTTTAATTTCCAGCTAATATCAAGGAGAGAAGAATTTGGTTACCATTAAGATAGTGCAAGACAACAACCATTCCTTGATTACATACATGACCTATCCCTATATCAAGTTGTTGATAAACCAACTAGATATAGAATCTTCCAAAACCCAAACCTACTAGACTTTTTTCTCCTTAACAGTCAGGACCTTTTGGAAAACACTGATTGCTTACCTCTCATTGGCAAGAGTGACCACATAGCTGTTGAAATACAGCTCTGTGTAAAGACTGTGACTAAAATAAATTTGTTAAGAAGGTCTTCACAGATTACAAATCTATCAGAAGGGAAATCATAAGCAAAGTGAAATTAAGTAGCTAGAGTGAAATTTACAGGGATCAGTAGAAGAGCAATGGCAAAAGTTCAAGTTAACTTAACTCAAAATCCAAGACAGCAATGCTACATTATCTTACAGGAGAAAGCCAAAGACTTTTCTGTACATGACCAAGAAAATTAAGAAGCAGCTGAATAAAAAAAAAAAGATCTTGGAAAAAATACAAAACAACCATGAATTGAGACCAGTAGAGGAAGTTCAAAGAGCAAGAGATAAGGTGAGAAATCTAGACAAGAAACTTTACCAGAACCATGAAGTCATGCTAGCTAAAGAAAGCAAGCATAACCCAAAGAAATTTTCACAATATGTTTCCAGTAGAAGTCCTGATTGGCAATCAATATCTAAGCTAACTACTGCTTCAGAAGCTGAACCAACGGATGTCAAAGATATTGCAGATGAATTGAACCACTGATTTCTGCCTGTTTTTAGTAGTACATCAATGGTGGGTAGAGACCTACCCACCATTGAACCCACACAAATCCACCATCCAATGGAGCCTATTGAGATTCATAGTCTTAACATCCTCAAATTGCTAGATGTTGACAAATCAGTTGGGCCAGATAGGTTACATCCACGTCTTTTTAAAGAAGTTGCTGAAACCATTGCCAAGCCACTCTCCCAATTATTCAAAGTTTTCTGATGCACCAAGAAGGTGCCAATAGATTGGAAAACAGCATTTATCATCCCTTTGTCCAAAAAAGGAAATAAAGGCAAGGCAGAAAACTACTATCCCATAAGTATAACTTTAATTGTTACTGTGTCATGAAGTATCTCAAACTTAATGGAATACTTTTGCCCAGCCAACATGTATTTCAAATAAGCAATTCAGTGGAAACAAGTTTCCTGGAGACTTATGATGTAATAATAAAGCCAAAGCAAAAAACTACTATCCCATAAGTATAACTTTAATTGTTACTGTGTCATGAAGTATCTAAATCTTAATGGAATACTTTGCCCAGCCAGCATGTATTTCAACTAGACAATTCAGTGGAAAAAAAATTCCTGGAGACTTATGATATAATAACCATCATCAGTTGATGATCATGATGAAGATTTGTTTCTCAAATCCTGGGACCTATTTACAATTCAATATTTTGATTTGCAACGATTGCATCTTTTTGTTTCATTGCATGTAGGCAGTGACCCAAGTGCCTACCTCAATTCTTAAGAAGCATTTGCCTTAATTCTAAGTCTCTGAATTAGTGACAGCTGAGAAGTTATTACAGATGTATTTATTTATTAGTATTTTATTATATTAATAATTCTGTAAACTTACAGAATCTTGCTTCAGCATCAATGGTTATAAACTATTTTTCAAATTTATTGGACCCTGATTGTAGGAGAGGAGTGGCTATTATTGTTAGGGAGGAGCTGCAGGTGGGTGTTGTTATTCCCACAAACAATTATAGACCTTGGATTGAAACAGTCTGGTTAACCATAACTATTGACAATAATATAATATGCTTTGGATGTGCATATTGTAGCCCTAGTTCCCAAAGCCAGATTATTAGCGAAAAAACCCTTTTGGAAATGGTATCTGATATCTTAAAAATCAAATGTTTTGAGACAATTATAGTTTGTGATTTCAACCTGCCAGAAATTTTATGGATTGATGGATATGGGCCATCAAAAACACAAACTACAGGTTCTCCCTCTGCACCTTGTCTATCAATCAATTATCTATACCAAATTGTAAGTGAGCCTACGAAAATTTGTAGTGATCAGAATCCATCCTTTCTTGACCTTGTTTCTAGTCCTGAGATATTGGTTACAAAGCAGTATGTAGAGATTTAGCATGTATTAACAGCTAGGACCTGTCCTGTAGAAGAAAAGCTGCCCATGTTGTTATTATCCTTGTTTCAAAATTGAACATTAGATTGTCCCTGAATTAGATAGAGGATGTCATGGGGAAAATTTTTTATGAAAAACCTGAAAACTTTTTGGTAGGTTATGAAGTGGAAAGCTTTGAATATGTTGGGATGAAGGAAAAGTGTGCATAGAAGGTTGACCTCAGGTGGCTTGGCATTGCAGTAAATTGTTAGTAGTAGTAGTAGCATACAAGATTATTCAATTTATTCAATCTATTAAGTCATACCTACTGAGACACGACAAGTATTTCTATATACATAAGTTGACAAGCCCCACTCTCAAACTATAACTATATTCAATCAGGGTGGACTCTAAAATGCTGCTGAGGGACAGCAAAAGGCTTTGCTGAACAGATTTTGCTCTTGGTTTAGAAGTCTTGACTAGGTCAGATATGAACCATGGTTCAGAAATGTGACCTTGGTTCAGATATGAACCATGTTCATATCTCCTGTGATGATCTTCTCTAAGTGGAGAATCAAATTTGTTGGCTGCTCAATCTATATTAGTAGATGCAAATGCTCTGACAGTCACTGTGATTCAGCCACAACAAAATCAAGCCAGTTTGTAGGGTTTACATGACAAAGTTTTAGTAGCCAATGCAAAGCATGCTTCACCAGCAGCTGAATCTATCATAGCTTTACAGATTTTTAATAGAGAGTCAATAGTCCCTTGAGAAACTTAACTGCTCACATCTTGTAATATGGGATGTCAGAAATACCAATACAAGGTTACCATGAAATTAATGTCCATTTCAACAATAGTATGCCTTCTGGGTGTTTTTCAAGCTAAGTCTGTTAATCATTGAAAAAACAAGAGGGAAAACATTGACACATTGTTTTTTTTTTTTATTGCCAGTAATTTGTTTTTCTTTGTCCTGAGCCAAACTAACTTACAATCTAAATTTATTTGATAATCATTTATGAGATTGAATTTGGCAAAATTCTACTTCAGCTGCTTTTAGCTATCTTGAAAAGAGGTTAGGTTAGGAAAATGAAACTTCCAGAGATGGGCCTACAGCCTAAAGTATGTCTTGGGAAGGTATTTTTACCTTCCCAATGGTTCTCCCTAGGAGAACCATTGGGTTCTCCCTAGGACCCAATTTGATACTAGTTCTCCCTAGGAGAACTAGTATCTCCTAGTTCTCTCTCTATAGGGTCCTGAAATTGGTCTACATGTCAAGTCTACCTATTGAAAATTTTGAAAAAACAGCATTTTAATTTAATTTTCAGTTAGCAGTTTCTTTTTCTCTGGCTTTAGTTCTGAAAATGCAATTCCTGTTATCTGAATAGAATTTAAGCCATATCAATGTTGTTGTTTTTTTCAAATTTTAGGAACTATATTTTCATATTTTTTAAACTTTACAAATTGGAACTGAACAAAGTTGTGAAGCTGAAAACAAGTTTGTTGTACTTTACTTAAGCAGAAGATCTACTTTGCAAGGTATCACTTTTATAACACACAGATTTTTAAAGGTCATCAAAGGTCAGGACCTTCTAGAGGGAGAAGGAGCAGAGGTAGATACTTGAAATATCTTCCTAAAACATACTTCAACCTGTAGACCCTCCCTGAAAATTTTCTGAACCTAGCCCCTTTTCAAGAGAGCCAAATACTGCTAAAAGTATAATTTTACCTTGATTTTTTTTTATTTAGGCCAATAGTTCCTTTTTTAATTTTTTAGAGTTTGAAAAAATGGTAAATTTGTTGTTGCTCATATTATTGACTTCCAAAGAAAGTGAACATACCACTTGATGTTTTTTTAAGCTCTTTATGAGTATAATAATCACTTCTATCACAAATTCAAATTTAAGCACTTTTTGATCTCTTGAAAATGACCAAAATATTTCTAGTTTTTGGGTATAAAAAAGGCTTAAAACGTTGGTTTCAAACCTACTGTTTCATTATCACCTTACCTTAATCCATCTGAGAGATTTAAGGTCTTCCAGACCTGTAGTGCTTTTGAGTTGATGACTGCCAGTCAAACCTTAGTCAAGCTTCTTCTCCTACTCTTTGTCAAGTTGGTTTTTGAAGGACTGGATGGAGGGAGCACTGACAGTTGAATCTTTCAGTTTATTCTAATGGTTTATAACTCTTCTTGAGAAGAATGTTTGGTGAGTTCTTGATCAGGAGCTTGACTTTGTTAGCTTCTTGGAGTGTCCTCTTGTGCTGAGCTGGTTGGTACTGAGATTACCACCTAAGATTGCTGACTTTTTGTTCTGCATTTTGTTAGTAAGCATCATATTGCTGGATTTGTAATTTATATTATAAATCCATTTTTTGATATTATGTAATATACACACACTGATTTTCCATGATTAAGTTGGATAAATAAATTTTACAATATTATGCTGCTTTCTCCTTCCTTGATACCAAATGTACAATTAAAGAATGTCTTTTTTATAAAATATCAAAAATATGAAAGCCAACAGAAGATGATGTAGGTAAACATCCCATAAGGTTCCAATCCAAAGGTTAGGGTATCTCAAAAAGGGCTTTAATTTGAATTTGCAATAGAAACAATTACTATATTAATAAACAGCTTAAAAAATGGCATCAAGTAGTATGTTTGGTAAAATTCTAGTGTAGTGACTCCTTGCTATTTTGGAAAGGGGTTAGGTTAGAAAAATGAAACTTTCAGGGGAGGGTCCATATGCTAAAGTATGCCCTGGGAAGGTATTTTGAAGTACCTACCCCTACTCCCTCTCCCTCTAGAGGACCTTTAAAAATATGCATGTTATAAAAGTGAAACCTTGCAAAATAGATCTTCTGCTTAATTGAAGTACAAAAAAAAAATTTTTCAGCTTCAAAACTTTGCTTAATCCCAATCTATAAGGTTTAAAAGAAATGCAAATACATTTCCTAAATTTTGAAAAAAAAACCATTAATATGGCTCAGAATTCTATTCAAATAACAGGAAATGCATTTTAAGAACTAAACGCAGAGAAAAAGCATCTGATAACTGAAAATTAAGGTAAAATGTTGTTGTTTTTTCAAAATTTCAATAGGTATAGACCTTGTCAAGTAGGTGAATTTCAGTGCCCTCTTGAGGGAGAAGGAGTGGAGGTGGGTACTTTAAAATACCTTTCCAGGATATACTTTAGCCTGTAGAACCATCCCCAAAAGTTTCATTTTCCTAACCTAACCCCTTTCCAAGATAGCAAGAAGTCACTGAACTAACTTTTTGCCATATATTTACTTTAATTGTCAGTCAATAATATGAACAATGAAAAATTTACCAAAAAATAATTGAGCAAAATAATTTATAATTACAGTAATGCTTTTGAATTCTGACAAAACAAAGAGTTAATCTGAGCAGGGCCTTGATCCAAAATATTTATTTCAATATATAAGCTATTGAAAGTAAAGTGTCAACATATTGGTTAAATAAAATAATTGCCCATCTTTATGGAACAGCCAACCATTTGATTTACAGGAAGATGGGTCAAAACAAGAGAGATGCATTGAAAGAACACATGGGAAATATCTAATTTTGGCTATGTATTTGCACATTAGGCAAAGGGACATAGCATAGTAGGGCTACATGCAAAATGTGTTGGCTACAATTAGGCCTACTTTGAATATTAGGCTATGAAATAAGAATCGTTTTCTTAATATGTTTCTTTCTGAGTAGCCCCTAATCTAGCTCTACACCCAATCTTATAAGCCCTATGAATGAGAAAAAGGTACGCATAATATCTTGGCAAAACCTTCCACAAGTAGCCTATTGCTCACCCTTAGTTATTCCAGAAAGTTTATTCACTTAAATCACTTTCCAAGATAACAAGAAGCCCCTAAATTGGAATCCTTACCCAAATTTAACTAACAAGGGTAATGAAGACTCAACATCAACAAAATTATGTAAAAAAGGGCAGCCTATTGACAAACTTCTACTTCTGGTAAAATAAGAAGAAATAACTTCTCTTTTTCTTCTTCTTCTGTTTTCCGTGTACTCGAAGGACATCACGTATCGGTTACGACCTCTTCTTCCTGTTGGCGAACGGGCCTTCAAAACTGTTTTCATCACGAGGTTCCAGAATTTGTATGAGGGTATATCCTTCTTTGTCATCTTCTCCTCCCTTATGTTTGGTTTGTTTCAAGTGCGAGTACTTAAGCTGCCTGTCCGCAGCAGTTTAAGGCCTAGAGGCCTGCTGGTACCAATACAGCTCTTCCTACTCACTCTCGCTCTGTTCTTCACAGTAGATCTACATTAATAAGCCAGCTCATTTTCTATTGTCTTTTTCAAGTGAAAATATAATGGAATCACAAGATAAGGTTAATATCCTAAAGAAAGTCCAAAATCTCCGAGAACATCAAAGTTGTAGAACTCTTTGATAACAGATTTTTAAGTGTAGTGCTGATACAGTAGGCTGCAAGCCTTGGTCTCTTATCTTAGCTAAAAGCTTTCTTCTTTTTGGAAAAAGGTCCTGACAATCAAATAGAATATATAGGAGAGGTTCCTCCCACTGGTACATAAACCTACACAATGGGTTTAGCGACTGCTTGGCTCTATATTTTTCTTCAATTAAGTTAACTGACCTAACTCGCATTCGAAAATATATGGTACTGGCCAATCTAGATTGAAATGGGGAATAGAGCTGTGGAGATAATTTGGTCCAAATACGATTCATTCTGCTCCTCATTATATCCCTTATAGTTTTTTGGTTAGAATCCGAATATTTGCTACCTGCTGCCTGCTGTGTAGTCTCATCTGCTACCTCGTTTTCTTTTATTCCACAGTGGCTGGTTACGTGCTTGAACTTAACTTCTATTCCTTGTCTGGAAAGTTGTAGAAGGGAATTCCTAATTTGCTGATAAATCATAGTCAGGAACTTCCCATCTTATTTTTGAGACCAGCTGAAGGGCATATTTTGAGTCACTAAAAATAACTGCTTTTTTATGGTGGGAGGGACTGCAGGAGAGTATTTAGAGCCGTTTCAATGGCTTTCAGTTCTGCTGATAGGACTGAGGAGCCATCAGAAAGTCCAAGGAGCAGCTCAAATTGAAATCTGATATGAATACGCCTGCAACTGTCTTTCCTTTTCTTAGCGATCAAACTGTATATACTCCAAGGTAATCTAGGAATTCATTTGTTTACTCCATAAAAAAAGCTGACTTATTAACTGTTGTGGAAGGTTATCTTTACTATTAGGGATCAGCTCGAGAATGACTTGAGGGACAACCATTCTCCAAGGAGAGGGGGGTCTGGTAAAAGTAGAGGATTAGATACAGTTTCACTTCTCCAATTCAAAATAGTTTCTTTGAACAGCCTAACTCCAGAGGGTAGTTTTCGGGATATGCTTCTTAGGTGAGACCACTTTAGGTCTAGTGCTGCCGCTCACTACACCAATAGAGTGTCAATTAAAAAAAGTGCCGAAGACAATATTAACGAAATCTTAATAGACTATGAGAGGGTCAAAGTAGCTGAGCATCTCAACCTCCCGGTGAGATGTTTCAGGCCTCAAGCTTATGGGCATATATCCAGCAGCTGCAAAAATAAAGCAATTTGCGCAGTCTGCGATGACCATGGTCATTCAAGCTCCTAAACATCTCCTAGTCAAGGGCCTAAGAAATGTGCATTGTGCAAATCACAGGATCATCCACGTCACAGCTTCTAATTTCCAGTCGCCCTAGGACTTTTAAGAAAAGTTAAGTCAGCATAATGGCTCGAGCCTTAAGGGCCAATACCTACACCTAGTTTGTGGGGGCACTTCGCCCCCCCCCCCCCGCGCACGTATGTCATTACGCGCCATATTAGCTACACGCCATTGTAGTTGTGTCCCTGTGTCCCACCTGTGAATATATATATATATATATATATATATATATATATATATATATATATATATATATATATATATATATATATATATATATATATATATATATATATATATATATATATATATATATATATATGTACATATATATATATATATATGTTTTTAACTAAGTAAAACTTGCGAATATATACAACATTCTTCGCTGTCCCATTGTCTGTACATATAAATAGATTGTCAGGTTTACCAACTCTTGAACAACCAACATATAATTGTCCATGGGAAAAACAATCCGTATTCAGATCTATACCTCATTATTCTAATGATTGCCCTTGAGCTTTGTTGATGGTGATTGCTAATCAAACATTCCCTGTGTCCTCATCGTCATTTATATATCCCCCTGTGCCCCCCGGCGTCCCCATTGTAGTTGTGTCCCTGTGTCCCAGTTTATATATATAGATGTCCCGGTCGTCATTAGTGTCCCGATGTCGCGGTCCGTAATTTCGTGAGTCGACAAACATGACGTCAGTCGACACATAAACATGACGTCACTCGACAGACACACAGACAACTTACTTTTATATATATAGATATAAAGATATTGGGTTTTCTTCCAATGTAGAAAAAACTCCTGTTGGAGCTTTCAATTTTAAAGAGACGAATGCTTTTTAGGCTTTTACCTTTAGCTAATGCTCAAGTCCCCCTTTCTCCAAAATTAGTTTACCTTGGAATACCTATTGGAAAAAATATGAAAGAAACTGTGAAATTATCCCTTGAAAATTCAAAGAAAAACTGAGAACTGCTTATCCTTCAATTGTATCTAAAATTAAACACATAGACAAATTAAATATCGCAAAAAGTTATAATAGCCTAGTTGTACTTCATCTCCTTTCTCTTTGTCCAGTTTGGCAGTTTTTTAGTGAACCTCGGAAACAATCTGTCCGTGGAGTATTTTTTCATTATGCTAAATTCCTTCTCAGTTACCCTCCTTGGACCAGAAATAGTTCCGTAATCAATAAATTCCGCCTAGTTTCGCCTATATGTGTTATTTATAAGAGGCTGCTTGATTTCCGTTCTTCAATGTCGATAGTATTTCATCCTTGGTCTGAATTATTTATTTGATTGTCTCTTGGTGTTGATTTGATTTGTATTTATTTATAGCTTATCTATTTTTTTATTACTCCATCTTAAGGGCGTTTCGCCCTCTTTTTCTAAAAGATGAGTTATAAATAAATTGAATTGAATTATTCAAGAATCTGGCGCCAAATTTTTATCAATGAAAACTGAGCTTTTGGTACTCTGAAGTAGCAGCACAGTTCCTGGAATATGTGCAACATGGTCCGAACGACTGTAATAATGAAATGTCAATTTTGTTTGACTGTATGAAGAAAGCGATGAAAGGAATTCCGAAGTAAGAATCCTCTCTGCTGTTCTACCACAGCAAGAAAAAATCACTTAAAAGTACGACCTATCATTGTTTCAATTTTGTGACTTACGGTTAATCCGTGGCAATCACAAGACGGCAAGAACGGTCGTAGTTACTATTTATCTACTATTAGTTACTAAAGTCGGACGATAAATGTCCTTTTTTCCAACAGTAAATCCTAGATATATAAATAATATAAAAATTCCTACTCCTCCAGTGGCTGTGAGAGTTAAGTCATTACCTGAGGAATTAACTATTGGATCTGTCTCTAAACGTTTTCTGAAAAAAAAAACAAAAATTCGGAACAAAATCTTTATCTCTAGATTTTTATTGGATGTCCTTGGGGGGAGGGGAATAAAAACAAAATATAAGCTGCGTTTCTTCATCGCCGTTCATTAAAGCAGTTGAACTGACAGCGTTTTTTGAATTGCAATCAACAGGGAGGTAAAATTGTTGTTGTTTTTTTTTTTTTTAAAGAGAAATACAATAAAGGTACTATTCATAAAAAAAATATTCCACAAAAAGATTTATTTCAAAGTTCAGTTAGGAGCGGGTGTCTCTTCCCAATTAATCTAGATCTAAAGCTAAGATTTTATTCAGTAGGCTCAACTGCCGGATACACATTTCCTTAAGTAGCTTAAGTTAATTAGCATAAGTTAAGTGATTTTACCTGGGTCTCTTCACATTGAAATTTTCCCGTTCACATTGGAACGTAAGTGTTATTTTTATTATTCCAAAAATAAGGGCTATGATTAAGCAAAGATTCTAATTGCTAATTTCTTGGACTGAAAATGGATAACACATTTTTCATAAATACTGCACACAAATTTGACGTTTTGAAAATTCCTAAAAGAAGAGAGGGGGTCCATTTCTTCCCAAGGCTAGCCCAACAACCTCTTTTTATGCTCTTTCTAAAAACAGAATTAACCTCGTTCTTAGGAGTCTAAATAGATAAATTCAGTTAATAATACTTTAGGGTTCTGCTATTATAATAATACTGTATGGGCTGTGAAAATTATCATCCCTCATGTCTTCACTCAAAATGGTTAAATGATGTTTTATGTTGGTATTGAGGTATCCTTTAATGAGCAAAAAAAAACTTAAGACCCACTAAATAAGTTAAAAATGAGCAAAGCTTCAATTCTGAATCTGCTTCCTTTAAACAGAGAGGAGAAGTAAGTCTCCAAGCTTTTACAAAATCAATCATTCTTTTGGGACTAGCCAGAGAGCCAAAAGTAGGTCAAAAATTTGTTGCCTAAATTAGCTTCTAGTATGAATGAGTCACTTATAAAAAATGAATATAAATCTAAAAAGTAGACAAAATGCTCTTGTAGAAAAGAAAATAAGATAAATGAATAAAGAAAAATACCATTTTACCCCCATTAAATAAAAGACATGTGCACTTATCTTCATTAAAAACAGGTGAAATGCTCCAGTGATTTTCTCTTCACAGAAAGGAAATTGGTAAAATTCTATACAAGCTACTTTTTGCTATCTTGAAAAGTTGCAAGGTCAGGAAAAAAAGCACACTCCACGAAAGTATTACCAAGCTGCTATGCTAGCCCTCTTCTGATTTCTATGTCTTAAAAATTCACCTACTTAACATGTATTCCTATTTGCCCTAGGAATGACGCATGGACGGATATTAGATAGACTTATCTATTAACAAATTAACTAACATCATTTTATACAATCCTAATAAGGGGGCTAATGCCGGATTTTCTTCTCACTCTATTGGATTATCTGTCTTGGCTTTCTCTACATTTAGCCATGGCTTGATGTCCACAACTATTCGATTTTAATTCAAAATCAACGGACTCAGTCCATTACACCCTCCCACGATGTTGCCATTTCCCTTAAATCTTTCCTTGCACCTAGAGTTTGAAATCCGGTCATTAGAGCCAGGAACCATAATCAATCCGCGGATAATTTCTCCGAAAAACATCTGGTAAATCTTCCTCCATTCTTCGGAGAGACCATGTTTTCAATCTAGGGCCAATCGTAGTTACTGAACAGCTGGTCTTCTACCTCGAATTTGCTGACGCATTGAGAGCAATGCAACCTTTTTAATGGCGACTGATTACTATTTATGACTCTTAGGCCACTGTTATGGCTTACTATTTAGAATTATAGCTTACAGCTCTATAGAGAATAATCAAGAGGTCCAGTGTTTGTATTCAATGAGTAATTTGGGATAAAAATGCAAATTTACAAGGTCAAGGCCGAGACCAAGTTGGTTGATTTTTGAATTAAAATCAAGTTCTTATCAAGACATGGCTAATTAGAAAAAAAGCCATTACAGATAGTCTGAGTGAGAGGCAAAGCTTAAGTCTTTTTCAGGATTGTATAAATATGATATCATTTTCACTTGTTGATAGATAGTCTATCATCTATGCATCCTAGGGCGGAATTCAGAATACCAATTTATGCCTCCTCTATCCGCTTTGGTCCATAGCGAGCAATTGTGCCTCGCTCAGTCTGATGTTTGCCATCGCCAGAAACTTGGACAGGCTGTTGGACCAGCCTTTCTTCTATAGCCCGTAGGGTCATTTCCATCCAGCTTTGGTTGGGTCAAAATCTTATATCATCTTCGCAGGTAGAAGTGGAGGCATTCACATCATATTTTCAAACTAGACCCCGACGATGCTCCATCCGAATCTATTAACGCCTCCCTATTTACACCTTCCCAAGAAGTTTCCATTTCCATTAAATCTTTCCTTACGCCTACAGTTTGAAATACAGTCATTCATCCAGGAGCCCAAATCAGTCCGCGAGCAAAATCTCTGAAAAACATCTGGCAAATCTTCCTGCATTTTTCGGAGACTGTTTTGAATCTAGGGCCAATCGGCGTTACTGGACAGCTGGTCTGCTACCTCATATTTGCTGAAACTTTGAGAGTAATACAACCTTTTGACTCTTAGGCCATTATTATGGCTTACTATTTATAATTGTGGCTTACAGCTTTAAAGAAAATAATCAAGAGATTCAATGTTTATATTGAATGAGTAATTAGAGATGATAAATACAAAAGTACAAGGTCTAGGCCGACTGCCGAGACCGAGTCCGTAGATTTTTGGATTGAAATTAAGTTGCCAACAAGCCATGGCTAATGGAGAAAAAGCTAAAACAGAGATAGTCTGAGTGAGGGGTATAGCTTAAGCCATTTTCAGGATTGTATAAATATGGTGTAATTTTCACTTATTGATAGACTCTCTATTATCTATCTATCCAAAGAAAATTAGCTTCTGCTTTTTTCGGCTAAATTCCAAAATTTGATTTGACTTTCTGTTGAAAATATTACTTTAAATGACCTCATAGTCAAATTTAGTACCAAACTTAATTTTAATATTGTATTCGAGAAATTTCTATCTAATAATGAAATACGAACCATTTTGATTAGTAGGGCCTATTAACGCTGAGAATTACCTTTTTTCTTCTGAAAAGCATATAAATCTTAATCATTTCAATGATTTGTTCAACTTCAAATACTAATCACAGCTTCGATAAAAAATTTATTTTTTGTACTGGTTTAAATTACGGCAAAAATTTTTATTGAAATAAATTTTTTTATAGCGAAAGCTTTGTCAACATTTTTCTTGAAATTTCTATTTAGTGCTTTCGTGACTGGGGCCAATGGAAGAGGCATATCAAAGTTTTCTCTAACAGCTAAAAGCTCGGTATTGTGGCTATTCTTAATTGACGGACAACGGAATTAAGGATCCCTCACTTTTGGACATTAATGTAAATGAGGCGAATATCACTAATAAATCTAAAATAGAACACTGTTCAATTTTATTTATTTTACTTTACTGTGTTGCAGCTGTTACTACAGCCATAATTTATCTTGGATATGGATCGATTCACGTTTAAGGGCTGTCTTTTCCGATTCTTTTGTAGAAAAGGAATTGCAATAAGGAGGAATATAATAAAGAAAATAATACAAAAGAAGAGAGGCAATAAGAGTGATTGGAAACGGCAGATAGTACTATGGACTCTTCCAATCATCTTGTACATGAATTTAAGACACGCCAAGACCAGTTCCCTGTATTTTATGAATGAGCTTTTTAAGATATAGACGCCTTATGACTCTTTTTGCACTATTTATGGCGAGGCTTTACCTCAACTTACGCATTGAAATTTAAAGTTTAAGACAAATTGGTGAATTGCTCAAATTTATAGAAATAAAATGCATTCCTAGTAGAAAGTATGTAACCGTTTTGATAACCACCGGGGATTTGCGTGTATACTAAATTTTTCTTACACTTTGGAGATGACATGACAAGAGAAAAAGATAAAAAAAAACGAGAGCAGGTTTGTTGAAACAAAATCTAAAAAAGTGGTACTCTAATAAAAAATTTGTCTTTGTAAACATATTCATTCTTGAAAGGAGCATTGAATTTGTAAAAAAAAAAGAAGTATGCATTTCCAGTTTTGATATTTCTGATCATATAGTAAGTACGTAGCTGTTTTTTGTATTATTAAACAAAAAGTTTTTTTTTAACAAAAAATAAGAACTAATATTAAAACTAAAAACGAATAGAATATATTTCATGGACGAGTGGGACTCCTCCTTAATCTTTAATACTTTTAAGACAGCTTATTATTCCAATTAAACGGCCTTTGTTTTTCAGGAGACAATCTTAAAGAATTGAGACAAAAAGTCAAATTTTAGCATAAACAGTGAGGGATGGAGGAGGGAACAGCCTTCCACATGAATTTAACAATTTCTGTTAGTTTAAAATTTTAATGTTGCTCCTTAAATTAGGTTGAACACATTTATTTAATTTCTAATTGTTTTTCAAATAATGCCAGGAAATCTGTATCCCCCTTGGTGGAAATCTTGCATACTGAAAATTTGAGACGCGTAACCCCTCTCCCTAAAAAAATATTTACCAACAATAGATACTATATATATAAACAACGGACAAATTTCATTTGCTCTTTCCCCGGCGCCTTGGGCGGGTCATGTCAACAGAGGCATAGTTGCTGAACTTATGCTGAACAATATTTCTTTCTCAAATTTTGATCGGATGTTTTTGGGGAAAGGGGGCTAGATTCCCAGCATATTTTTTGGTCACTCGGGCACAAGAATTTTTAACCTGCGTTCGAATGAGTAATTTTCCAATATTTTATGCCCACTGGTTTGATATCATCACCCCTGAGAAATAAGACAAACGAAAGACAAAAAAAATATGCATCCGTTATCTTTCTTCAGGCAAAAAATACAAAATTCTACATTTTTGCAGATAGGATCCTTAAACATTTAGTGAAGAAAAGAAAAGGTTTGACCTCGGGGAATTGTCGCAGATCGTTTTCCGAATGTTTACAAAATCAGATTAATCACACCCGGAGAGACAAATCCGGCATTTGGCCTCGAGCCCTCTCTGCCAAATTGGCTTTTTACATTGAAATTATGTAGTAATAAACAGAACTTGAACTTGATAAGTGATGTCAATTTACTTGTTGATATATAAGTCTTATCAATCATCCGTCCATACATTATTCCTAGGGCAGAATTAAGGTAGATCAGTTATAGCACTAAGGGATGAAATAACGGACTTAAAATCGAAATGATGGCAATAAAAGCTGCCATCAATTCCCTCGAGAAAAAGCCTAGATCTGGCTCTGGTGCAATTCACCGCAGCACCAAGCCAACTAAGGCCAACATATGCACACTCCTGTTCCATCCGAATCTTTTAATGCCTCCGTCTTTACACCTTTTCAGGGGGGGGGTTACGATTTCCCTTAAATCTTCCTGTACACTCTCACCCCGACCATCTTTTCGTTTTATCACTAGACGGTTAGCCTAAAACACGATTTTATCTCAACAATTAGACAAACCTAGGCCGAGATATGTTGCTGTATTTCCTGTAGATGGTCCCTTTGTGGTAAAACTTTTTGTGGCAAATATCGAAGTCCCGCTACTACATTGATCCTTCTCCCACTATTTGTGGAATTCCGACAAACTCCATGTCGTAGTGTTGATTAGAAGTTAGCTCTAGAAATTTTCCGTATTTTCTAAAATGTAATCCAAATCCCCGTTAGAAATCCTAGATAGGCCACTCAGCTAAATCGTATGAGATAGGCCAGTAGCGAACTACTTCGCCTCCCTTCTTTCTGCTTTCGCAACCATAAATAATGAAAGTTCGCACATTTCTCAAGTTAATCGAGCTGCTGAGAAATATACACTGGATCGTATAAACAGAGAAAAATGGGAGCTTGGATACGTAGATATTTTAAAGATGAACGTAGTATAAATTTCTCGAAAATGTCATCCTTCAACCACAGAACGTGACGTAACAATCTCAACCTTCTCTCATTTTAGTACTAGAGCGGGACTGACCAAATTGTATAGCCTAATTAAACATACGGGCATTCAGCCAGGAACCCAAATCAATCCACGAGCTATTTCACTGAAAAACTTCTGGCAAATCTTCCTTATTGACTCCTAGGCCACTAATATAGCCTACTATTTATAATAAAGGCTTACAACTCCTCTATCCATTTCGGCCCATGGGGAGCGATTGAGCTTCGCCCAGTATGGCATTTGCCAACTCGGAAAGGCTATTCGACCAACGTTTCTTCTATAGCTCATAGGGTCACTATTATCCAGCTTTGGTAGGGTCAAATTCATGTATGGTCTTCACGGGTAGATGCGGAGGCATTAACATACGCCCAAACTACATTCCGACGACGAATGAAGTATCAGCGGGGAGAAAAACAACCGCGATGCACTACCTGTCTATCTACATTAAAGATTGTTTTTGTAGTGATCTCTGTGTGCAGAGTTAACTTCAATATTAATTATCCAACATTAATTTTTTAATTATATATCAATATAATATTATTTAGTATATCAATTATTAATTTTTATTCAGAAAGTGCTTACTGACAAAATTAGGGAGTGGCACACTTATAGCGACATAGATTTAACTAATAAGCTTATTTTAACTTTTTCTACGCAATTGCTTAAATTAGCGATTCAACCCAAAAAAGTCAACAGTAGGAAACATTCTAGTGGTTTTCGACCTATAAAAGAAACACTATATCAACGGGTTACAAAAGTTTTTATTATATAATTTAGAAGAATAAAATTTTAGAATTCTGTTTCTTTAAAGTTGTTAATATGGTCATCGTTTTTCGGTTCTATCTGTTACCAGCGAAATCGATTATGGAACTTGCAGTGCATCGTTTGATGAGCCTGAAAAAAAAGCAACAAAATTAGAAAAAAAAACTAAAATCATTATAACATGAATATACTCGAACGGCAAAAAATCAGTTGGTAGTGCATGTTTGTGAAATCATCGTAGTTTCATTCCATAGGATTGATCATCATTAAAGCATTAATAGATAAATTAGGGGGATAATTAGAAGGCAGGCTCATAAACAACACTAATTTCAGAAATGTTGAGGCTTTCTTAACAACTAGCAGTATATGAGAAAAATATAGTATTTTAAAGTTGAATTTCTCTAATCTCTGAAAAAATTTTATTTATTCGCACGCAAATTATGACCCTCATGTTACAGGATCTGATTCTCAGCTTCTCTCCTCAAGGCTATGAGTACAATTCGTGGCTGGGGGCAAATCATCCGGCACTTCGCGGTGCGAAATGTGACTCGAATTGTTTAGTGAAGCTGAAATGAAACCTAAACTAAGTTTCCAAACATATATTTAGAACTTTTAACCTAGTTCGACAGCTTAACAATAATAGCTTAAACCTCTCATAAACTCAAAGCAGTTCGACTCTCCCCCCCCCAAAAAAAACAAGCAAAAGGGTAATGTGCATCCCACGACCAGGGAAGTTTTGATATGCTGTTTTACCGGGTAAAACCAGAGGTAATTAGCTTACTTGTGATACTGTTGTGGCTGAAAAACTTAGTTCGTAACTCAAGTAACTCAAAGTTGAGTTCTTGTCCAGATCAATAATTCAATATTTCATCTGAATACTTAAAACTGGTAATTCTATACACAAAATCCTCTCAATATTACCTTCTAGGTTCAAATTAGTACCCTAAACTGTTCCTAAGGTATAGTAAGTGTGCCGTTTTTACAATCTGGCAGCATGTCTCATTTTTTACGGAACTTTACCATGTATAATAATTAATTTACCATTAATCGTCGATCAAGACTGCCTCTACTTAGAGCTTCCTGTTTCAGCTAACTGTGAGCTTTTCAGTCGAGACTATTCGATCCTTTCCATTGACTCATTCTGTGAGTTGAAATGAGCTACTCCCTTGGTTGATCCGCATTTATCCTGAATCTGATTGAACATCTTTTGATTCTAGGAGTTTAAACATCAGAGGATATACATTGAGTTCTCTGCTACGTGTGCAGGTATGGTCAGTTATTTCTTCTTTTCTAGGGGTCCGGTTACTTCTTTTTTCTGTTTTATCATCGCTTCTGGAACAAAAAGAACTAATTCAGAGAGGAATATTCTTGATTTAAAATATCTTTTACTTGAAACTTGATCAGTTAGAACCAATCAACAAGGTTTATCAGCCTGGGGCGGTAAAAAATCATCACAAATTCAATCTATTATCTATTATAGCGTTATGCTCAGAATTTTAATAAACATTTCTAAATGAGACTGATCATGTGAGCTCAACAGCTGTCATTCATTAATGGTGCTGATATTCAGTAACTTTTGTCTGTTATTATTCGTTTCTACCCAACCTGTCATGAAAGAGCATTGACAGATTCTATAAGACATTCGAAGGCAATCAGAGACCAAGAATTTATTCATATTTATGACCAATCAATATGACTGAGCGAATTACTGGTGAGTGGACTTTTGAAGATTGCTCATACGAGATTTTGCCTACTCGGGTGACCACTTGAATTGTAATTTGGGATGTCCGAGATTTCTCGGGTTCACTCATGAGCAACAATATTGAATTTTAAAGTCCAAGGCAAAACTTAATTTAGCTTAACTTATGAAGAATTATTCGTTTGCAATGACCTAATTAACAGCTCCTTATCCCAAACCCCAGTCGAATACAATATTAGAAAAAACTTAAATTTCAAACTGTTCCAAAATACGAGTATTTTGCAAGCGAAAAGGAAATCGTTGATAAGTAATAAAATTCCTATGAAAACCACAATAATCATTTGTTTTCTTTCATCGAATTTAGCTCTTCATCAATCAAATAAGAAAATATAGAAAAGGATAGCGTCTTATTGTGAAACTTCAATGTCTATTGTAAAAAAGTCGATATTTTAAAGCCTAATAAATAAAAATACAAGCATAAAAATCATAGAAAGAATTACCTTAAGAAGGATATAATATGCATCTATGGCTCTCTTGAATCTGGCAAAAATATACCTAAAAAAAGAAGACACATTAGAAACCCAGGAACAGTGTGAGCCCAGACGCAACATAAACTGGGATTTCAGTTTCATTTATAATCATTAAGCGTCAGAGACTTGGGTATAAAAAATATCATCATCTTAACGTCAACGTAAAAATTTAAGAAATTGGCTCCAAATAAGATATTTCATTAAGGATGGAAGGAATGTATTCAAGTTTTTTTTTTAGTATTACATCAGGCCATGATCCAACGCCTCGGACTACAGCTAGCATTTAAGATCTTAAGAGCTTCAAATCATGATTGATACTTCCAAAGAGAAATATTGATGATTATTAAACTAAATTCACGTTTCCCTTTTTCTGATCTGAACTTGATAGTAAACACTGTGAACTTGGTAGTAAACATTAAAACACTGATGAAAAACATTTACTGTCGCATTCCGTAATTTCTGAACAAGAACAGTATAAAAACCTTCAATATGTAGTTAATAGCAGACAAAGATTACTTTCGATTACGGTCAACAAAAATCGGTTATTAGCTGCATATTTACTACATTTATTGAACTATTAGTTTATAAAACACAAATTCCGATTGATGAACTGATTGGTAGAAAAAAATAAAGCAAAATTTAGTAAACCATTTGGGTTTTGACTAAAAAAAGTTTTCATGTCATATTATGCATTGAGATAGGAAGACAAGTATTGAAGTCTATTTAATGATAACATATGACTATTACTACTACTGACTCATTACAGTATAAAAAGCCTTAGGGACAATAGCTACGCACGCTATTCCATCAAATCTACACGTATTCAAACCATCATCCTTTCCTTTTCTCACAAAATTTTACTTTTATTTAATTCATTCTTTACGGCCCCCTTTCAGACCCCATTCAGGGAAACCCTACTTTTCGTAAGCCAAGTAGTTTTTTTTCGTTCTATAAGTACGAACCATTATATCGTCAATACAACGTCAAATAACAGGAGTTCAGGCTCTTGATCAGATTTTTCTGCTGCATTGTGACAGCATTTGCAGTTAAGTAACAGTCATTAAATTGAAACTTGCCAACATTGTTGTTGCCATTGAAGTTATGATAAGAATATACTAGCTTAAGGTTTGAGGCTTCAAAAGTCCCCACAAAGGAAAATGAAGATAATGAGCCAATAAAGATTTATAATGAAGTTGGATAACTTACCGTAAATCATCAATACAGCAATGGCTCAAGCTAGCCATATTCAAATACCTGAAAGGGGAAATTCATTAAATACGGACACCTCCAAGGCCAAATTGACATTAAGATTAGTCAACACTGAATCAGATTAACTTATCACCATAAGGTTCAGAGACTCTAGTTCGTTTAAGTGGATATTTCATCATTTCAATTAATTAACAACCATCTTTTAGGTCAGTATTCACACTAGTTAACTTGGGATTAAAGCATTCTTGGATCTTACGTTATTTGCTTAGACAACTAAATTAGTTAAATAACTAACAATTAAATCGGTATTCTAATCCTTAATTCGTTTATTTCATTATAATTAGATTTGTCCAAATATTGGAAATAAAGCTTGAAATATTTAATACAAGAAATATCGAAATTAAATCATAACTGGCTGCCCAGATCATATTAGCGACCAATTAGCAAAAGGGAAAACATAAAACAGGAGGTAAAATTATCAGCAATAACTTACCTCAACTCCATGATTATCAACCGACTTAAATCTGTAATGGCTGAAAACTGGTGGTAGTTCTGGTTATCACTTTCGACAGCACATTTACTCGAGCCCTAAAATAAATTAAAACAATCAGATTTTTGCCACCATTTTAGCCAATGATAAAACTAAATATAACTAAGCCTCAGAAGATAGCAGCAAAAGATTTTGTTACATTATTTTTCAAACGGTAACTCCTGTTATAATCATAAGCGGGCAAAAGGTTAAGGCTTCATAACATAACTGAACTAGCCAAGCTAACACATACCAAGAAAATTTCTCCATACGATATTTTTTCGTGCTATTACTACGCTCACCCAGTAGTGTGGATTCCCTTACTCGTACAGTCTTACATGTAGGAAACGGTTTATTGAAGTACTAAAAAAGTGTTTCTGATACTGAAAGTGAGGCAGTAAGTGAATAGAAAGGACCAATAATTCCAACTATCTTGCATTTAATAAAACGGTCGAACTGGGCTCCAAGTAAAATCGGTTTTAAACAATAGATATCCTGTATTTCCTCCAACTTTATCTAATAAAAAAAATCATTATTCCTGGTAAGTATTAAATAAATCTAATATAAACTGTTGTCTTTTAATGAGATGGATCTGCTCGCCTACTATTAGCAAAATGTTTGTCATCCTGCTGTCAGTCATGAGATGACTGCATGAAGCTCGTTCCATAACCGCGATATTTGGGTACCATTTTAGCTGACACAAAGAATCCTGTTTCGGATGCATAAAATTTTGCGGGCGGTCTCAGGGCTTTTAAAGCTTTATTAGACAAATTTTTCACTTGTGCGATCTAGCCAATACTAAATCAGTGATACACTAAAAAAATTTTTTTTTAATTATCAAGCTACTTAAATCAAGTTCTTTCTCAATATTTGTTGATTTAATTCCCTTGTCTTCTTAGTCAATAAATTGATCCTCTAAATTGATTTTATTTTTTGTCAACCCTGGCCATGCCTCTAGGAAAACGCTGCGTTTAACAAATTATTTAAGAATTAACGACACTTCTTGACTACTAAGGTCCCTGCGTCGGCCCTGCAGTGCATTCCTGCAGCGTGATTCGATCTCTGGGTCCCGTATTGCCAAGCTAAGGTCAAATCCACTGCGCCACCACAGGACTGCGTTTAACAAATAGAATTTTGTATATATACATTTAAATTTAACGCGAAAATGGATCCTCTCGGCAAGACGGAAATTGGTCAGCGCCAAGAAGAAGTTTTAGGAAGAAAGATAACATATTTTTAACGTATTTTTACCAAATTCTTTTTTATTGATTTTTTTTTCCCTTTTTTTATCAAACAAAACTACCTGAGGTAATTTTTCATCAAATTGATTTCCAATTTCTAGCTTATACTGTCGTGTTTATTTGCGTTAGATCAATCGAAACAATCAGATATTATTATACTGTCCACTGTGCTTGAAGAACAAAATATTAGATCAATGGGAAATAAGAGCTTGATATGTATTGAGTATACACAAGTCTATATAAATACGCTTACAACGGCCAAATGGCAAAGTACTTACAAATGTGCATGGGACATCAGCATCAAAAAAGCAAATCCAACTTAGATTACTAGTCTTCAACACCGTCAAATCCTTGCATATCTAAGTGTGAGTAAAATGCTGAATATGCGATGGTTTGATTATCCTCAAACTAAAAAAAAAGAACTAGGCAATTAGCTTAATCAAAAGTGTTATTTATAAAAAAAGAATCTGAACTATATCAGAAATTGGATCCAACAAATAATCAGAAATCAGCACTCTAGCCTGTTAGTTTATCATCATTCAGACAAGACAAATATCCTTTTGAGGAGCTACTGTCATTACGAACAAATATTACACCTAAAAATATTTTTTCAAGTTTATTTCTGATTTTTATGACATAACCATTTTTTCTTTTCACAAGTTGCTTTTTTTTTTAGAAAATCACACCAAGATAAGAAATGTAATCTAGCAACCAGAATCAACAACTCAGAATCTGTTATTACTAACTGGTTATTCGAAAGACAAGAATAACGTCTGAGCTTCAAAAAATAAGTAAGCGATACCTGAAATTAAACCTCTGATGTGCTCTTGAATAAAAAGTTAGTGAAACTAGAAGATAAAAGAGTTGAAGAGGGTTAGAACGTTCCTTTCCGTGAAATAGCTTGTATAGGACAAGAATGCGAGGCAACAAAAAATCAAGCTGTTCTTGCTTATATTTTACTTGTTTTCCACAAGATAGAATAACATTAACTTAGAAAAATAAGTAAGCAAAAAACGAAATTGAACCTGTATTGCACTCCTGTATGAAAATTTAGTGAAATTAGATATTTACAAGTTGATGCAAATTAGGAAGTTCGTTTCCATGAAAATAAGTTGTACCGGACACAATATTTGGATTAATGTATCTCCGGATCGAAATCATTATGACAGTATTACGATATTACAGACATCTGCATAGCGAATTATCTATGCTTGCATAAAATTTCGAAAACTAGTGGATCGATGCCAACGATTCTCTAGCGTACTTTTTATTCCTAAGTAATAAGATACGAATTTCTATACCTATGGATATACTTTTCTAAAAAAATGGCAAAAAACAAGCTGACATTTCTTAAAACTATTGACCTAATTAACCGAAGCAAAGATCAACCTTTATTACCAATTCATGCCAGGATACCCATCCCCGGAACTATTTAAATTTTTGGTCGATAATGAAGATATTCGTAATTTTTATGCTTAGGCAACACCCAGCAACAAGAATAATTTAAACGCTAAAACTGTAATACGAATCAACTTTATTGTAGCTAAAGTAACAAGTTTGTGTTCAATGATACAGATTTCATAAATGATAATTAAAAAGACTTAAACCTATTCGCGCAAAGAATCTAAGTTAGTTTTTTATATTTACAACAATGTTGTTCCGAACACTTACTTCTATACTTAAAACTACTATAAATAATCGGCGCTAAATTGAAAATTTTAAATGCTCCTTTTAAAGAAGAAAATCTGATTGAACTGATATTAAATAGGGAGTTGATAGAAGAAACCTGGTCATTAATAAACTCACCCACTCTTTGGAACGTCTTACTTCTTCGCCCGACATGAGCATCTTCCATTGAACACAGCCTGGAATAGAAGTTGAACTGAGTATTTCGACTCGAAAAGTAACTACGAACAAACTAACAAAAAGGTTCAGATTAAAATACTGTTACATTATTTTTCAAAATGGTAAACTCCAAAATTTATCATCATAAGAAAATAAAACAGTTAGGATTATCTATAAAATTCTCAAATTCTCATAATGCTAAGTTTATCAAAAGAAACAAATTTTCTGGGCGCAACTTGAGACTACATTTGGGTTGCCATAGCAGCCGAAGTTACAGACCAGGACATCACTATACTACCTTTATTTTGTTAATAAGACAAATTATAATTAAAAAATAAATAAATATCCATGACGTTCATTCAACATATGAAACACTCATTTGATATTTATGAAATTTCTTTCGCCTTATATAGCAGTTCTGATTTACACATAATACTGATTAAATTCTTAAATATATCATTTTCTAAAACATCCAAAGATTAAGTATTTCTTTGTTCTATAATATCTTTGAGGTATGGTGTTACTATATACATCTATGAAAATACTTTTTCACGTTCGAGAATATTACAGTCATTATCAGTTTTTTCGCAAATTTGATTCCCGAGGAATTTTAGCTATTTAGTCATATTCAGTTTAAGTTATAATCATCAGAAATTTTGTTGCTGCAAAATCCGCAGATTTTGATACTGTATTATGTGGGACGTGAGCGACACTAAATGCCTTAAATATTTTCCAAGAGCTTTGATGTCAGGCTTCCTCGTTTCTCAGAATGGAAGATTTTATATTTAAATGGATTTTTCAACAGTGATCGTCATTGTACCAGTCGTTCTGACCAATCATTGTGAGTTACACGATTCCTTTCACATTTTCCATAAATTTGGATTCCTCAACAAGCTTTTACTAACAGATTAAAAGCAGTAACACTTTCCATTCTTTAACCAGCTTCAATAACCTGGATCATTGCCGCATTAGAAACCCAAATTTTTAAAGGTATCTGGTATCTAGAGATAATTCTTCAGATACTTCGAAGAAATTACTGCAGAATTCTATGAACATGCTGAATTCTGTAAGCGGTCTGTTTACTCCCTGGCAGCCTCCGAGGGAGTTAGTTGTTTATTTAGATGTAATTCAAAACTTTCAATGTGGTCATTAAAAAGGCTGATTAGCTGAATTAGCAGTCCATTCTTATGCAAAAACGTCTTTTGCAGTTGCAGATAAACCAGACCCAAAGCAGAAATTTCAGTGTTTTGATTACAGAACAAGCAAGATCAATGGACGCTTTTGGCTCTGCCTTTGGATAAATATAAACATTAAGATAATTTATAAATAGGAATTATGTGTTTTAACAAGAGATAACATATGAAATTATTTTTTTACTTAGTAGTTGCTGAAAAGAATTGTCACAAACAAGACCCAAACATTACGAATTGAAACTTACTCAATAAAAACGAACTTCTGTTCTATTTTCATGCTGGTATCGTCCTCCCATTTGTTATGAGATGCTATAAAGAATGAAAGGAAATCAATAACTATAAAACGAATTTGTTTCTGCAGCTAATTAAATAAGAAAATCAGCGAATATTATAATCATAAGGATCATAAACACAGACCAAAATGAGAATCATCACTTAAATAAACGAATGCTTCTCCCACTTTCCCCCTGAGAATTCTCCGAAATACCCTCTTCCCAGAAAATTCTTTTTAGTCTTTATTACACTCAGCAAGTATCTCTCAATCCCCTCTAAAAAAATTACAGCGTCAACGAATGATCAATTTTGTGAAGAAGCCTGCTGAAAAGCGGATATATTTTAAATTAGTTGAAAACTCTCTAAAATAAAATTGTCATAGATAAGAGGTCCAATAAACCTAAAATGAGCAAAAATAATCAAATCATCCTCCAATCATAAGACTACGACAAACCACTAGATAACCGAGTCAAACTCAAAACCAATTAAAGTTGGTGGGCTTTGTACCCCCACGTCTTCTGAAGACCAGAATATATTTTGCATTTATGCTGAAAACAAAACAAATATTTTTTTAGATTCGATTACATTCTTGGTTAGCCTTGAAGGACCCTAGAACTTCCCAATTTACTATTGAATGAGCACCCATCAAAGTTTAAAGATCCATAAAATAGTTATACAGGGTTCCATAAAACCTTATAACTATAGGCAGCTAGCAAAAAATAACAAACATCGTGAGGGAGGAATAAGTATTTTAAAAATGCCCAGGTAGGGCATGGCCAAATCTATATTGAGAACCACTTCTCTAATCTAACGGGTATGGGAGAGTTGACATCACCTAAGACGTTGAACAAAATAGCTCTAAAAATGCTGTTTTACAATTCTAAAAATGCTATGCTGTTTGGAGAAATAATTGTCACCACAATTCTCCACAATTCACCACAAAGGACGCCACAATTCTCCAATCACGCCATCGCCCTGCTGTGCTTTAGAACTACGACAGACATTAATGACTTCATATTCAAGTGCATTTATTGAGTGAAAAAGCTAATGATGGAAGTTTAACGAGTAAAGCTTAATTAGGAAAAAGGGGAATGATGATACACGATAGTATTGCAATGACGTTATATCGTACGTAAGTGTAGAGAAACCATATCCCCAATCATGGTTTATCACATGTAGTAAATAGTATTTAGCCCTTGAATATACAGGTGTATATATAGTTGAGGATACACTGTATAGTATGTGCAGGTGTGTGAAAAACTCGGTACAAGATCAACTGAAACTAAAACGCCCTTTGAGTGTCAGTACATAACAATGCACATTCAAAACGTGAATACAAATAAAAATATATTTCAGACGAGCAAAAAGTTGTGTAAAAGAAAAGATATTTCAATTTATAGATTAGAAGCAAAACTGTTCGAGCTACTTAAATTGGTTTAGGAATAAAAACCAACTACGAAACCAAAATACGAAGGACTACATCATTTTAATTAGTAATTAATGAAGCTAATGATCAATATCTTTAGTTAAAATAGAATTTGGTATTTTTATTGCAAAATAAAATTTGTAAAATCTAAATTAATATATTTTATGCAACATGTAGTCTAATAAATAATGAGACTAGTATGAATCGGTCAATACCGCGAAGTTTTAAATTAGAAAGCATTAACAGAAATTAATTTCAATCAAACTGTACTTACCATCTTTTCTGTAACAAGTGATTGAGTCATCCTGACAATGCTTCTTGGCAACTGCAAGAAAGAATTTGAATTGAAAAATGGATTTTCCGTTCATAAAAGTTCTTTGTAACACTAAACATGTCAGAAAGACTAATCCAAATATACACATGGTATCATTCATATAGGGGCGAAATTTCACATCATTAAAGGAGATATAAACAAGGCTAAAAACATGTAAATAGATTCTAGCCTTAAAATAAAGAATGCCAAGATCAGAAAAATACTGAACAGACAAAAAATAACTGAACAGGTCTGTTTTGTAAATGTATTTATTTATTCACCTTTTTGTGAAATTTTTGTTACCCTGTCTAAATTAAGCCATTGAAAACTAAATTTGCTTTGGTTATTGGATTTGATTTAGCTGTTTTTAATAGAAGACATTTAATCCTCAACAGCTTGACTCTAGTTCGTCATTGTGGAGAGACATGAGAGGTGTAGCAGAAGTGAGAGATGGTAACGTTGGCAATGAGAGAGGGGGGGGGGGAAATTAATGCCAGGTTTTTCTCACTCAATTGGACTATCTGTCTTGGCTTTTTCTACAATTAGCCATGACTTGATACCCACAACTATTCCATTTTAATTAAAAAATCAACGGACTGAAACAACTGTCTGAAGACAGACCTGATCATACGTTAAATGATTTGTCAAATGGGCGATACGTTGGTATCAAAATCAAACAAGCGCCAATGCGATACGAGTAAAGTAAGCAATATATAATTAGATCTAAAACAAAAGACAAGTCTGTTTTGGACTGAGGCATAAGATAAGGAAAGGAGTGTTTTTACATCATCAATTAAGCAGATAAATTTCTATGCAAAAAATAGAAAAACTTATGAAAAGATTTTGAAACTTATGGGATGGAGCCAAGACACAAATGACTTACAAAATTACTTCGATTTTATTTTGATCTAATATAAATTCAACATAATACTGAGATTCAAACGATATGCTCCGTTATTTGCGTTTCAGTCATACACCGAGAAAGAAATGTTTAAGCAGTTGGGAATATGAATCTTACTTGGAAGTTGATAGCTGAATTTCTTCTACGATATTGTCCGCCTTCATATCAAATTTTCTGGGTAAATAAATGTATCTGATCAGCTGCATAAATTCGCGTCATGACATACATTCTGTGTAACCTGAGAATATAAATAGAAATTAACTATATTTAAGAAAAATGACGGCATACACATTTCGATTAAAGAATCAGAAGACGAACGCAGTCAAAATATCAGCATCGAGATAAGAAAAAGACAAGTCATCATAAAAAAAACTGAAAATGAACCATGCACCAATCAAGCTTTTAATGTTCAATTGGATGTATCGTATGGGTAACTTAAACAAGATCAAGCAGTCCACATTTTCAAATACAGTTAAACCTCATACCACATGTCGTACTATAGAGGAAACGTTTCCCAGAAGTAGGGGTCATGAGCATTTGGGAATAGGGATAATAAAAATCAGTCAAATGTTGGTCCAATAAAAGGCACACTTACCGCCACCACCCCTCCGTTTACCCATGTCATTTAACCAAACGCCTGGAAAAATGAAATGGAATAGAATTAATTAAAATTAATTTCCATTTGCATTAAAATAGATAATCCAATTGAGTGAGGCAAATGGCACAGGTTCACTGGACTTGTATGGAAAATCTGGGATTGAATTTGCTTGGACTAACAAGTGAAACATAAACCTAAAAGAGTTGGGCACTTGTAGTTTAAAGGTGGAATACTGTGTAATAAGATTGACACATACCAACACGTCCTTTTGACTCGCAGTCGAACAGTGAAAGTTATGGTTTTCTGAGTATTTGTTTAAACAGCACGGTACAAATACTTCTTTGTTAGCTTTTAGCAAGGTACACCTACCTACAGTCTCAGGTAGATTGACCAAGAATTTAGAAATGACACAGGACCGTTTATTTGCGAGGAATAACAGATAAACAAGCGTCCGCATAAAATTTGGGCCAATCCGCAATGTGTTGAATTTATGTCAAGTGGCTGTGGGCATCAAGCCATGTTTAATTGTAGGACAAACCAAGACATGGTTGGTTTTCAAAGTATTTGGTCAAATAGCACTAGTAGATGGCTGGAATGATTCTTATCGCACCAATACTTGTTTGTTAGCTTTAGAAAGGCAAGCCCGCCTAGAGTCTCAGGCGTGTTGGCTAAGAATTTAGAATTGACATAGGATTGTTAGATTACCTGGAATGAGAAATAAACAAGCACGATAACATAACACGATAAATAAACATAAACAAGGCACGTCTACCCATGGCAGGTATTGTTTTATCTTTATAGACTAGAAAACAATCCCCGAAAATTTTTTAGCCAACAGCGAAACCTAGATAACACGAGCCCCCCTTTTTCCGTAAAAAAGCCTATATGTACTACACAAGCAATGATTTGACAAAGAAATGAATTGGCAGAGCTAAGGCAGACAGTCATAGAACTAAGGGATGAAAGAATTGATTTAAGATAAGATTTAATTGTCATAAATTATCAAAAAGATTAGATTTAGTTTAATTTTAATTAATTATTAATTAATCTAAAAATAAGATTTAATTGTCATGCTATGAAAAATTTCCAAAAAATGCCTTGAAATTCTACACAAAACTATCTACATTTAAATAAAATGATTTGCATTTCAAAGACAAAACTTCGAACTAGGTAGACTAAACCTAATGGGTCAATATCGGGATATATTCCCTTAATTGTTCTAAATGAGGATTTAATGAGATGATATCTCATTCAAGTCATAATCTCAATTCGAGTCCCAGAGAAAAATACTGAAAGGGAATTAAGGTAACACCTTTGGGGGATTAATTTGACTTCTGAAATTTTAACACTTTTAGAATAAATTAAAATTGACTATTACTAAACATTCCTAGAAGTAAAATAATGAGAATAACTCATGTCACAAACTACTGAAATGAAAATTTTCGTAAAAAAGAGCTAATATTAATTGTAATAACTTATGCACAAACAATAGCGAATAATTAATAGTACTATATTACGTCGCATCAAAATCGATTTAATTTAATTGCGATACCTTTATTCATTATGGAGGTAATTCTGAGAACTGATTTGTCGCTTAGCATTGACAGCGAGGGGGGAAGACGGATTAACCTTCCTTTGTATGAGTAAAACGTTTACTCTGCAAAAAAGTTTTTTGGTAGATTAGAACTGAAGTCTCCCCCATCACGACGCCGCAGACTTATCTATTATTTTTTTTAATAGTAGGATTGATAAATGAAGTAACAAAAGGAACTAATCGGCCTACCTGGATGATATTGCTCCAAATTTTTAACCTTGGTGGCATTGCATCTGTAGCTTCCTTTACGACTGCAGATGGAACATGAAACTCTTGAATATGTCGAGGGCAACTGTTGAGAAAACTCTTCATTAGAGAAGTTCAAAAATACAAGCTTTTAAGGTACGAATGTACCTATCAATCAGAGAATAAACAATTTAACAGCATCAGCATCAGTTGACCTATGCAAACATCATCTTTGACAAAGCAGAGAACATGTAGTTTAATTCGAGAGCGTATCATATACTAGTAAATATTTATGTTAAACCAACTTTTGTCAGATTCTCTTCAGCTACTTTAACTTATGTACCAAAAGTTCGATCAATAATCGCTTTCTTGACTAACTCAGTTTTATTTAAATGGTTCTAGAGTCATTCCTCCTAAAATCAAACTAACAGACAATTCACCCCTGCATTTGCAAAATTGAGAAGTCAAAGCAAAGTGTGAAAAAATAAAAATTAATGAATAAAAGATAAGTTCGGGTAAAGTTAACTATAACTAAAATATATGGGATAGAATATCCTATGCAGATTCTTCGTATTTATTTCTTTCATTTCTTCTTGTTTCAAAATCAGTTTCACAAAATATAACCTTGCAAAGCGAACACTAAAATGGTTGAAGACTTATCATGGCAGCCACGGTTAAAGCAAATAACGGGTTGGTTGGTTAAAATAACATAGGCCAATCTATTTTAAATCTCATAACGTGATAACATCAACACCGTTGTCCGTACCTCTCAAGAGTTAGAATAGAATCACAAAATACTACGTAAAGAATAAGCACAGATGTAAACTTTTACTTTATTCTTGAGGAAAATTAAGCAATGACAAAGTCACATCCAAAAAATATTTACTATGTTTTCCTTTAGCATTTTAACAAGTAAAAAATGAGGATAAGTTCAGAATTAGATTTGAATTGATATATTTAAATTGTAGAAACGATTGTTATATGCATTAAACTGGCTAGCGAGTTTGTATATGAAATTCAACAAAAAAGAAACCAAACTTACAGAGTAACTGAATTCATCACGTTGCAAAAATCCCATCGTCCGTCAATCTACAATAGAAAAAGTATAAACTAATTAAACTGTTAATTTCTTAGTTAAACAAAAAGTTTAGATGAGGTTATTTCAAAGCTCAGTCAAATAGGGTGGTAAGGTTGTCGTCATATTTTTTCAAGAGTAGCAAATACTGAGTAACATCATAGCTTCATGCAGATGACAAGTACACGTAATAGATGGGCTTTGAAAAATCAGCCAAAACTGAAGAAATAATATGGAATTTAATAGCAGAGATAGCGTAACTCCCGAGTCTTCTCTAGATTATTTTTGGGTGCATTGCATAATTTTGTCAATACAAGAAAAACGTTGTTTTGAACTACTTCAATAATCCGGAAGTATTTTCCAGGTGGTTGTCCTTCCAAATTAGTATTATGTATGCCTCTAACATGAATTTAACTATAACAGTCAATCCCCGACGAAACCTTAATAAAATTGAAACAACTATTTAGCAGCCTAGCTTGAAAGGAAGCATAAGAAAAATAAATCTTAAAATTTGAAATTTGGAAAAAGATAAAATTTGAGGATTCAAATATGAAAAACTTAAGAATTTCGATGCGATAGGAAAAAGCTATGCGATACAAAAAAAATGCAAAAATCACAATAGCCCTAGCAATAATTTAAACCCTTTTTCTATGTGTAACCACGGAAAAACCAAAAGCATAGATATACTACATAAATACTTGTGTCTCTACATAATAAACGCAAAACGAGTGGACATACATTTGTATCTGACAATTGGCCAGAAATTTTCTTTAACAGAACTGAAATGTTTATATTTTCAAAACTAAATTAACATATTACTTAAATTGACAAACAGTTAACATTTTCAAAAAATATATTTCAGCCTCTCCGGCTCAATTTTATAATTATTGCTATCAACTAATCCGTAAACCACCTCCAAAGTTTTTTAAAAATCCTCTTCTACACTAGGCGCCATGGAAATAACGTATAATATGATGAAGACACAATTGATTTCAGAAACACCAATAATGTCAAAATAGGCCAACTAAACAACTGAGGGTGGAACCACAGAAAGATAGACTATTAAGAAGAACAGTTGTACTCAAATTTTGAGTACAACAGTACTCAAAATTCTCACGGGTTTCTCAAGAAATGACAGAATATTTTAAACATTTCCGAGAAAAGATTAGACTTCCATAAAGGAAGAATGAGATCAACAAACGAAATAAACCTTTTTGTCTTTCATTTCCGAGATCAAGCCCAACGCAGTTTTACGATTATTAGGTTTTATGTTTTAACAGTAGGAATTGAGCCAGAAAACCCGGCCAAGAATACTCTTTAATTAAATCGATATTTACTTCCCTAGTTGGCATGTTTCAAAAATAGTTGATTTCCGCCTTTCTGGTTCAACTTTGTCTTTGATGTAAACAAATAATAGTGCCAAAAAAACTCAGTAGAGCGGGATAAATTCCTGTCTATGAATACAGGCGATTCAATGGAAGAAAAGAGCTAACAAAATTTTTCTTTTTTTCTACAGAAGTTTCTTTCAACTGTTGCCAAAAGTCCTAGAATTCATTTCATATGCTTTATATAGTTTCATAAGCTTTTTATACATTCATAATCTTTGTATAGATCCACTCCATAACCATTTCGATGAAAGAATCCGTAAGATGATCAGCCCTTCCGTTTTGATGACGTCGATGCTACAGTCGATGCTACACAATTTCGTTTGGTTCAAACTGGTTCAAATATAATAAGCCATTTGGCTGTGATGTCGATACTACACAGTTTCGTTGGTTTAAGCAACCAAAATAACCATAATACTTCGCTTAAGAGTTGAATATTCCTTCATAAACATTATATAACGAAACGCAAAAAACTTTTGACGCATGGTCTGATCAATAAAAACCAATCAAGCAACAAAACAATCATAAAGATTAATTGTTGAAATTTACATTAAATACCTTTGGAAAAGTCAGTAGTCGCACTGGGTTAGATATTAAAGGTGAAGTAGATCAACTGTCAATCACACTTAACGCAACACCTGGAATAAACAAGTTTCCATAAGAGTTGATAGGAAAAAGGAAAAATTTTTAGCCCAGAGACGATGAGATATCAGAGTGAGCTGAGTAATCTTCGTCACTGGGAGTCAGTAGCAGAACTGGATAACATCATCTTAAGTGTCATAAGAAAAACTATTATAAATGAGGCGCTAGAAGATGAGCACATTTAACTATTTCTGTATTCATCAGAGCAATAGAAAATTGTTTAAGAATGTCTATATAAAAAGCAAACGAATATAAATCAAAGCCCTTCCCTCAAAACGCAGAAAAAAAAAATAAAATTAATACCCGGGGCTGTTCCTGTTGTATTAAAGGTATGTAGTTTCGAGAACCAATATGTATGCTGTCTTTCGGTTTAGCTCAATATACCAAAATACCTTTAAAGTTCTAACACAATATAATAAGCTATTCCTGAAATATAGCGCAGACATCCTTTGTTTCAACTCCCTGAAAGTTTTAGCTTAATGCACTTTTCCAATCCTGGCAATATAGATACTTAGAACTATTTAAGCTAGTTCAATAGTAGTAGTAGTTACAAGTAGGTAAGGTCTATGTAATATTTAGCCACTGTCGCAAGTAGTAACAGTCGTTAGTCAAAATCAAAGTTCTGAGTCACAAATGCAAGTGGTTGAAGTCGCGATTAGTTCTTAAACAGTATCAAGTCCCAAGTAGTCGCTGATGCAATTCATCGCAATTGCATGTAGTGTAAAACAATAGGAACAGTAATTTTTTTAAATTTCAGACTAAATACTCCAGGTTTTTTTTTAAGATGCTTCAGATAATCTCTTTTCTTGACCTCGTCTTCTGGAATGCGACATCGTCTTTGAGTTGATAGGAAAAAGGAAAAATTGTTAGCCCAGAGACGATGAGATATCAGAGTGAGCTGAGTAGTCTCCGTCACTGGGAGTCAGTAGCAGAACTGGATAACATCATCTTTGTGTCATAAGAATAACTATTATAAATCAGGCACTAGCTGATGAGCAAATTTGACTATTTCTGTATTCATCACAGCAATAGAAGTGTTTAGAATGTCTATATAAAAAGAAACGAACGTCTATTCAAGCCCTTCCCCTCAAAATGCAGAAAAAATTTAAAATTAAAAACCCGGAGCGATTCCTGCGATATTGAAGGTATGTAGTTTCGAAAACCTATATGTACGCTGTCTTTTGGTTTAGCTCAATATACCGAACATATCCTAAAAGTTCTACGCCTCATTTATTTTGCCTTGGTGCATTCCCATCTTACGTATTGTCCCCTGATTTATTTAGCAACTTCCAAATATCATATAAAACCGATACACTCTTCAAAACCGGGATCTTTGAATTTTGCAAAGATATTTATAGTCGCCTTCTTCCTATCCAAATAAATCTAAAACTGAAACTATATATTTATTAACTAATATTTTGCCTGTTTCAGAATTATTCACTCTTCATTCTTTTTTATTCAAGGTAAAATATAACCGCTCAGAACTGCCTTCGTACTTTCGTACGAGAGAATTTTTTCCCTGAGCAACCTGACCATGTTTATGAAACCCATAATAAAAGGAGAATCCAGCACCTGAGGTTAACCACTGAGAGATCACGGTTCTCGCCATATTTCTCGATTATGGGCTCATGGCATCTTTATCTACCATATATTGACTACAGTAAATCTCTCCCACATATAAAAAAGCAACTTTATTCTATCCTTATAAATAAATTCAAGAATCAGTGATAAAAAAAAAACTTAAGGTGAATAGTTGTTTATTTGATGTTGATAAGGTGGGCTCATTTTTTTTTCTCAAATAAGTTGCCGGTCGCAGTTAGTTCATAAATAGCATAAGTCCCAAAATAGTCTCAGACGCAATTCGTCGCAGTTGCATGTAGTGTAAAATAATAGCAACAGTAATTTTTTTTTTTAATTTCAGACTAAATACTCAAGGTTTTTTTTTCTACGATGCTTCAGATACGCTCTTTTCTTGACCTCGTCTTGTGGAATACGACATCGTCATTTGATTTATTTTTTTCATTCCAATAACATTCCCTGAAATTCCATCTTAATAGACCTGTATAAAAATGATGTCATCTTATTGATGGATCCGTCCATGCGTAATTCCTAGCGCAGAACTAAGGTGTACAGTCAAGGAACTAAGGGTTGAAAATTGGATTACTCTCCGGTCGAATGAACACTACTAAGTTCCTACAACAACGCCTTTTATACTCATTAATTTCAACATTGTTGTTATGTTGATAATCTTAATTTGTTATAATGTTAATCATTACCCAACAAGTCGAGTACTTGCTACGTCTTATTGGCAACCGAAGAGTCTCTTGTCCAACAGCATTTCACGTCTATTTGTCCAACGGAATTGCAAAAAAGGATTTTCAAACCTGGAAGAAGGGTAAAACATATCAGCATTGAACAAGAGATAATTAAAACACGAGCTCGAAATTTGATAGGATCATTGGTATTGTGGAGATAGCATAATTTTCATGGGTTTATCAAGAAAGTATAATTTTTAATCATTTCATAGTGCAGATAAGACTTCCATAAGGGAAGAATAAGACAACAACAAAAAAACCTTGTGGTATATCATTACGATAAAACTAATTTCAAATAATTCCTATCACAAGCTCTGAAGGACCAAATTCGCATTTCAAGTCATGAAAACCAAAAAAGAACAAAAAACTGGCAAATAATGCCAAAAATGAGATGAGAATGACAAAAACATTCATTAGTCAAAAATATTAACCAGAATCATTTCCAGGGTCAAGTCCAATGAAGTTTTACTATTCATAAATATTGAGCTGTAACTACTGGAACTATACCAGAAAACCTGATACCATATAATGCTAACGCAAACTAATTTTCAGCAATGAAAGTAAATTTATCAGGGAAGGGTCAGAGTTTTCGAATGAAGCCATCCCAAGAATACGTTTGAAGTATATCATCCTAAAAGATATTATCAAGAACAAATCGATTAGTTGTGGGCATCAAGCCGTGACAAATTGTAGAAAAGGCTAAGACAGAAAGTCCGATTGAGTGAGGCTAATCTGGCATTAACCCCCTTATTAGTCAATGCCAACCATTTGGTAAATTCTGGAAGATATTCCAGAATCGGTTTAAAGAAATCAATGTCTACTACAAAAAATATTCGAAGTAGGGATCATTTAAACATTATTAATGGAAGGAAACTGATTTCGAAGTTCGCGACAGATGAAAAAGAAACGAGCTCAGGAAGCCTCCGTTCCGTTTGGTGCTAAAAGCCGATCAAGTCAATTTGGGTTCAACTATCCCGAGAGAATGGCAATTAAAAAATACACAAGTAATGCAACCTTTACTCGTACCAAGATAATCTTCACAGACAATGCTTGAGAATATACTAAGAAGGATACTCAAAAAAGTATGTCTGGGTGGATTGACTTTGCCGGTTGTGTCCCCGGTTTGGCATTCCGGGCTTACCTTGGATCAGTCCGATTGACTAAAAAATATCCAGAAGAGAACCCTGAGAATCATTTACGGCCAGGGCAAAGTGCCTTACATTTTCCTTCTCAAGGAATTCCACCTCCCTACCTTGGAAGCCCGACGTGTTACTCTTTGTACCAACTTCGGAAATAATCTGCGTTGTAACCCACGCTTTCAATGTGTACTCCCAGCCCATTTTTGCCCTTCTAAGCCCCGTTTGCCTTGATCAAAAGCACAAAAAATCCCAGTTTTAAATACTATTAATGCAAGAACTGAACACTACAGAAAGAGCTTTGTGCTAACATTTGTTGAAATTATAAATAAATGAAATTTGTAATGCATCATGTTAATGTGTCATTTATATTGTTAATGTATTAGTTTTGATGTTTCATTTTTATCTGACATTCTATTGACCTTATTCTATTCCTATACTCATTTTTATTCCTTTACTTATGTTACTTACTTTTATTAATTTTACTCATTTTTATTTGACAAGCCAGTCGGGCTCATCGCTGAGGGCTATGTTTATATATTGCACTTTTGTTCTTTTGTTTTTTTTTATATACAATGTAGGCTAGCTGACAGAAAGCAACAAGTTGGGCAGTTTTTTATGTTGTGAAAGTTCGCTTGTTAATAAAGTACTATTATACTATTATTATACTTATACTTTGAAAAAATTTACTTTATTGGTCTTTTCATTCAAATGACACAAAAATACCGACAACTAGAATTTATGTATGGAGAATATGCAATTCAACTGATCCCAGTTGTCATCTGAATCCCAGATGCAAACTTTGGCAAAAGAAAACACGTTCCTGCTACATGCACAAGGAAATAAAAAGTAAATATAACATCAAAAGGTAATCGTGTTCTATAATGCCTTGTTATTCTGAAGAATCTGAACAACGCTATAGTGCAACTTTCAGCTTGACTTATAATAAAGTTGAGAAAATGAACTTACAATTCAGATAATTCAATGAGAAGATCCTCTTCAAACCATTCCAACCTTAAATGGACTCTACACTCTACTGAGCTCCATCCGACCATAACATTTTGCACATGCAATATCGTTATCAACTGTTACTAAACAATTCTGCGACTTTCAGTAAATTCCGTCTGAAAAAAAAAACTATTCAGACAATATCAAAAGCAAACAAAAAACATTTAGAAAAATACAAAACATCAGAAACAGGTGTCAACAAGAATTATTCTGAAGAGGTGTCAGAAAAAAGCATAAATTTCATCACACTAGTTGATTAGGAATTCCAAACCAAAAGTTGACAGAAGAACACGAGCTCAACCAATTTCTATTGTTTCTTAAAGCAGATGCATCGATATATTTAGCACACAAAAATGCTTTTGGAATTAGAATAATTATGAATATTTACTGAAATTTTGATTTCTGTAATAAGGTCAACGTAGGATAAGGATTTAACATGTTTTTTATGGTTTTGTTAATAACAGTCAAATCCAAATCCTTTTTAAAACCATATCGTTTTTTTCTATTGTTTACAAATGCTTACCAATTTCAAAACTTGGAAGTTGGAGAAGTGAATAAACGTATGATTTCCGCAGCCATATCATTGCGGATGCGTAATTTTTTTGCGATTAAGTAAGGATAAAACATGTTTATTGTAATTCAGCTATAGCATTGTCCCACTAATTTTGAAGAATGATTTTCTTTTCTATAATAGAACTACACTTCTACAAAATTGTTCCCGTGAATACTTTCAAGACTGATTCCAAGTGTCAAAAGATGACAAATGGCACAAATAGAAAAAATCTAGAGAATAGTTACATCTTTTATTTGAACGATTTAAAAAAAAAACAAGATAACAAAATTATGTATGGTAAACCAGCAATAATAAATTTTAAATATCACCTTGTTGGAATCAAGAATTTATTATGTTTTGTCTTAATGACGATGTTGAAATGTAAGTTCACGCACAGCTTACTGGTGCTAGTACTTGAAGTCTCAACTTAATTTACGTGCAAGCTTCATCTCATCAGTTCCACATTCTAAGACTTGCTCTATGTGGATATGAGACAGGGCTTCCTAATGTAATTATCAACCACCTAGATCGACGATGTCTGACAATCAACCCCTGTCAACTGATACAATTCCTTATGGGAACCTTTCAAGATAGAAGATAATGAATTCCGAGTGTACTTTCAGGTGCATCGTGTTCGATGTATTAAAGATGCATATATTTAGCAATTGCATTTTTCAAGATAATTAGACTGATAGCAGATAATCGATTTTACAGGTCATTGTTCGGTTTCAGAGTAAACAACGTTTTCAAACAAACGTTTTTGCAATCGTTTTAGATTCACAACATGGAATAAAAGCTATTCCAATGCTTGCATAAAAGCTATGGTTGGTTGTCATCCTCGTTTAATGGAACAATTCATGCAAACGATTAAGTTATGAGCAACTCATCCCAATGTAAACCGAAACCCTAAAATATTTTCGATAGCAATATATCAAACCAATTGGCTCTACATGCCGATTCCATATATATATAAATCATGGAATTTAATGTTACCCATCAAAATCTAAAAAAGTGAAAATTTGTCTGATTTCCAAAAAAGGAGGGGAAAGCTCCGAAGAAGTGTAACGATCTCGATCAAACTCACACCATAAGATTCAGCACATCAGAAAGCCCTATTATAAAGGTTTTGAGGCCTTATCTACAAAAAAGTTGATTCTTTTTATAAAAGTATGATCATGTGTCTGTTTTTTAAGCTCTTCGCCCAGGGATGACTGTTTCAAGCCAATGGTTCTGAAAGTGGTTCCCCACAAATTTTGGAAAATATCCTACCAAGGCATTTAAAAATCCCAAGGCCCACTTGTGATATTAAAATTTGTTATTCAAAATTTTAACGATATTCACCAAGGAAGCTTAAGAAGCCATAAACATGGTACCTTAATTGGATCGTCCTTTAGGCATGGCTTATCGTTCGGTATGTTTATGGCAAATTTTTCTTGACCCATTTCTTGAGTCGAAGATTAAGGAATTGGACACTGCTTTATGGTTCATTTAAAAGCTTAAATCGGATTTGGTAGTGATTTAATTTTATAAGTCACAAAGAAAAAAAAAGACAACAGCATTATGTTCACCTTCCGCCTACGTCAGTCATAAATACACGTATATTTACACAATAATCTTCACTTCAATCAGAGCAATAAAATGCAATACAAAGATACTTACCATACACTTCTAGTTTTGGTTAATCAGGACATTGACCCAAGACGAAAAATCCAACAACTAAAAAAGGAGAAGGATTCAGAGAAAGAAACCAACTAAAGAACAAAATTGAGACTTGATCAAACCAGATCAGCAGGTTTGGTAAGTTATCCATCAAAAGTATCAGAAGCAGAACTGAACCATCATTTCAATGCTTTTGTTCAATAATTCTTAGACTTATATTTATTACCGGATATTTAAACTATACTTCAAGGTTGTGCAAGACAATATACGAGGCAATTGATACCATCTCGAAACTTAGCATTAAAGACACTAAATAAAAATAAAACAAGCGCTAAGAGCTCATACAGCACTTGTGACGAGGCCGGAATGGTCAAGAGCTCTAGGTAAATATGTACGAGCTCTAGCAAAATTCTAAGAATCAATAGAATGATTTTGAAAAAAAAGCAGAGGCACTGACGGTCGGGATTTAAAATAAAAGCTCTGAGTCACGAGGTCCTTCTAAATATCAAATTTCATTAAGATCCGGTCACCCGTTCTTAAGTTAAAAATATCTCAATTTTTCTAATTGTTCCAAATTAATATTCCTCACCTTCCCCAAAGAGAACGGATCCGTTCCAATTATGCCAATCACGTATCTATAACTTGTGCTTAATCTTCCGTTCAAGTTTCATCCCGATCTCTCCACTAAGCGTTATCCAAGATTTCCGGTTTCCAATATTTCTGTTTCCCCCCAACCCCTTATGTCCCAGGACCGGATTCGAGTTGAAAATGGAACATCTGAGAAATAAGATCCTTCTATATATCAAGTGTCATTAAGTTCCGATCATCCATTCGTAAAATAAAGATACCTCAATTTTCACGTTTTCCAAGAATTCCTGTTTCCCCCTCCAGCTCCCCCCAATGTCACTAGATCTGGTCAGGATTTAAAACGAGAGCTCTGAAGCACAAGATCCTTCTAGACATCAAATTTCAGGAAGATCTGATCACCTGTTCGTAAGTTAATAATACCTCATTTTTTCTAACTTTTTCGTATTACTCCCCCCCCCCCAACTCCCCCAAAGAAAGCGGATCAGGTCCGGTTGTGTCAGTCACGTATGTTGGACTTGTGCTTATTCTTCCCACCAAGTTTCATCCTGATCTCTCCGCTTTAAGCGTTTTCAAGATTTCCCCCCCCCCCCAAAGACACTGGATCCGGTCGGGATTTAAAATAGGAGATCTGAGTTATGAAGTCCTTTAAATATGGAATTTCATCAAGATCCGATCACACCTTCGTAAGTTAAAAACACCTCATTTTTTCTAATTTTTCAGAATTAATCCCCCCAATCCCCCAAGAGAGCGGATCCGTCCCAATTATGTCAATCACGTATCTGGGACTTTGGAGATTTTAGATTCTCCCCACCCACTCCTCCCAATGTCACTGGATCCGGTCGGGATTTAAAATAAGAGCTGAGACACGATATCCTTCCAAACATCAAATTTCATGAGATCCGATCACCCGTTCGGTTAAAATACCTCATTTTTCCTAATTTTTTCGATTTCATCCCCCCAGATGGTCAAATAGGGGAAATGACAATCTCTAATTAAATCTGGTCTGGTTCCTAATACGCCTGCCAAAATTCATCGTCCTAGCTATCCTGGAAGTGCCTAAAGTAGCAAAACTAGAACAGACAGATAGACAGAATTTGCGATCGTTATGTGTCACTAGGTAGATTCTACATAGGACTGCTGTCCTAGGTAGATAAAAAGCAATAGAAAATTAGAATTAAAACTCGAGAAATGTAACAACCCCTGGTACTTATTCCACGCAAATAGTAATACAAAGCAAACATGCTGAAAAACAGCAAGATAAAAAAAATTAATAAGCATAGGTGAATTAATAGTGCACTTCAGCATTGTAGAGCATAGGTTTAAGCACAATAAATAAGTTGGGACTAAAAAAAAACCTATTTCAGAGTTGTTCAACACAGAAAATGTATGCAGGGAAACAGGAAAATTAAGATGATATTCAAGCATCACTGTCAAATCCAGAGTTTACAAGGATTTTTACAATGTATAAAAACTGGTCAGAATACAACTGGCTAACAGCTAAACTAAGCCAGAATAGATCATAGTTAAAAACCCAATTAGTAAATCCACAATAAAAATGTTATTTTGATCAATTTTTTGTGTGCAATATACATTTAATAGGATAAAAAACTCATGCTATACTTGTCAAAATATAGGAATATTAGCAAGATCTCACGCTACAAAAATTATTTTTTATTAGATAGACATTTAGATTTAATATATAGTTAGATTTAATATATTTACAATATAGAGGTATAGATTCTAGCAAACGAGTAGCCCGAAAACCTGTTAATTGACAAAAGTATCACTTAAAAGCTTACTAAAGGATTATTAAAAGGGATTACTTAAGGATTATATGAAAGTCGAAAGTCTGGAAAGAAAGAAAAGGGTCAATTAATGCTTAGTTTCGTTGAAAGCCTGAAAAGGATTACTTAAAATCTTATTAAAGAATTATTAAAAAGCATTACTTAAGGATTATATAAAATGAAAAAGACTGTTTAAGAAATCTATATCACATAATTTTAAGGTATACTTACTGCCTTGGCCACCATTTTCCTGGTTGCCTCATCCATGCATGAAGCAACCTCTTCGTCGTCCGTGTCCCTAATTTTTTGCGGAGCAGAACATTTTTCTGCTTCTTGAGTGCACTTGTCCATTATGGCTCTGGCTGCAGCAATCCGGTCGAACGCGTAGGCTTCGTACACATTCTTTGACGTATTTTCTGTATGGCACAGGTACTCATGCACCATATCCCTGTCCTCCTTTGACAGGTTTGTCGCATTCCTATTCATAGTCGCGATTAAGTGTCGTATTGTAGTCTGAGTTGGAACACAAACACCTGGCCTCATTTCGCCTCCGAAAATTTTCTCCAGGAACCTCTTCAATGTTATGGTTGTGTTTTGTATCTTCTGTCCTGACATCGATAAAAGGAAATGTACTGGCTCTGGCAAGTCTGGCCTTACCAAAGCAGGTCGAACAAACGATAGGTATCTTCCAAAAATGACTTCTTCGGGTTCACTGAGTGCAACACCAGCGGACTTTATGCTGGCAGTCTTGTGTTTTTCAACAAGAATGACGAACATCTTTTGCTCCTCCACATAATGCCGGTTAAAAAACTCCGTCACGGTAATATTCTCCGGAACTCCAGGCCGATGACCGTACATAAATGAAACCAAAAAGCAGAGGTAGGCTGTGAGGTTTGTGTGGTCCTCTTCAACCAGCCGATTTCTTGTTAGCCGCGTGAGTACAGGGGCCATGAACTTCTCCACGCCAGCTTTCAAGTTCCTGTAGTCGTCTATAGTGAAGGAGTTTGGATTAAAAGTCCGCTGGAGCTCTCGGTGCCTCATCTCTGCCGTTGCAAGAGATTTTTGCTTCCTATCCAAGAAGCTTACAGCCGACATGACAGAGTTGACGAGGGCTATATTCAGCTCTGGCGGTGCCTCACTACCACGGGATGTGATATATTTTACGAACCTGTAATAGCCCTGAGCATATTTGTTTCGGCTGCTTCCTTTCATTCCACAATCGGCAAGCTTTGAGAAGAACAGCTCCACTCTTTCGGCAGAGTGGAAATTCAACCAATTATACCTTGTTCCCTCTAAGATAAAGTATACAATCTTCTGGGCGCACCCAAAAGGATTCTTATACTTTTTGCTACTCCTCTCTCCACATTCCGCACACCATTTCTCAAATTTCTTCATCAATTCGATGCCTTTGGCCATCTTCTTTGCCTCCTCTTTTGTTTTGACATTTTTGGTGTAGACTTCATACAGCCCGTGTTTCTGCATCTTTTTTCTGATATCAGATGTCCAATTCCATTCTTTCTTGAAGTATTCGCTTCGCAGATCCGATTTTTCCTCCTCCTCCTCCGAAGATTCATCCTCAGGGATCTCTGGAGCGTAGAGGCTTCCCCCCTCGTCGCTGTCCACAACATCTTCGGGGTCTGACTCTTCTGAGACTCTTCTCCGACGAATTTGAGAGGACAAACTTAATTGCTCTCCGGAGAAAAAATCTCTTTCCACGACAGGTGGTGATTGCTGTGGCAGCGCCGATGTTGATGGCCCTGCCACGTGTGCTGTGTGTGTGTTTGTGTGTGTGTGTGCATGTGCGCAGCCACTGGCCTGGTGTCCTCAAACGAAAGTGCGCGGTCCGGTAGATTTAGAGGGTCAAAGTATAATCCGGTCATAGCCGACAAAGCCTTGCAGAAACCGTGCAATGTTTTGGTTTCTTCCACCAAGCTGCTCACTTGTGAAGCCAGAAATATGTCTTGTTCTGAGACCTCTCTGCAAGCTCATCCTTGGCCAATTCGTGCATTTCCTTTGCTTGTTTGACTGACCAAAATTGTCCATTGGTATTCTTACTACAGCTTCCTTTCTTCGCCAGAAAGTGTTTGTCCAATTTGTAGAAGGATCTTCGGCAAAATGGGCAAATAGTGAAGAAATTCCTTGGCTTCTTCCCTTTTACATCCTTCGAAATAGCAAGGGTCATGGAAGGATTCCTAGAGTCATCCTCAGGTGCGATTAAAGAGGCCAAGTGTGTTTCAGGGGCAGTCAAAGTGGGCTTAGGGGCAGTCAAAGTGGGTTTAGGGTCAGTCAAAGTATGTTCAGGGGCATTCAGAATCGGTCCAGGGGCAGGCATGGTCATAATCGAGGATTCTTCAGAAATAATGGTTTCAATTTCTTTGGTCATCTAAAAAAGGAAACTAGTGTCAGTTTCCTTTTTTTGCTTGTGAATTCAAAATAGTATATTTAAATTATAATGAATTTAATGACTATAATAAGTTGAAACCTGACTGACTATTAAAATTATTCATTAAAATTGTTTTCTATAATTTTGACTCTTATTTCACATTTCTACGCACTTTTATACAATAGGCACAATTGGACAACGCGGCACGAGGCTAGGTGCAACATTAAGACTTAATAAGAACAGAAATGATTACGCCTACAAAGGGTTTACCTATGCAAGAGTAATAATGAACCTTGCTCTTTACGCTAAAGTGTTTTTAATTGTCCCTCTAAAATGTTCCTTCTAAAAAGGCGTTTAAAATTTTAACTTTTCCCACAACTATTCCCTTTTTTTTAAATTCAAAAATCAAAATTTTAAATTCAAAATTTAAATTCAAGTATCAAAGGCATTTAAAATTTTAACTAGCTGTCAACTAAACTAGCTTTCATTTTCATAGGCCAACTGTGGTTCTACCCAAGGACCACAACCCCTAGGAAGTCCTAGGAGGAACTTTTCTCTGATTGGCCAAGATGGTTCTCTGACCTGATTTCTGATAGGCTGATTTTTATCAGATAATTAAGGGGTTACCCTAGGGGAGCCTAGGACCTAATTGAACCAAAGCAGAGCAATTAATGCATAGTTAATGCAAAACTTTGCATTGGAAGGGTGACAAACTGTTCATTTCTAAATATATTGATGTTTTGGGGGGAGGGACATCCTTTATCCTTAAAATGCATTTAATATTTTAACTAGCTTTCAACTAAACTAGCTTTCATTTTCACAGGCCTACTGTGGTCCTCTCTTTGAGCATAGCAGTAGGCTTAGAGACCCTAATTGAACCAAAGCAGAGCAGAGAGAGAGAGAGAGTGTGTGTGTGTGTGTGTGTGTGTGTGTGTGTGTGTGTGTGTGTGTGTGTGTGTGTGTGTGTGTGTGTGTGTGTGTGTGTGTGTGTGTGTGTGTGTGTGTGTGTGTGTGTGTGTGTGTGTGTGTGTGTGTGTGTGTGTGTGTGTGTGTGTGTGTGTGTGTGTGTGTGTGTGTGTGTGTGTGTGTGTGTGTGTGTGTGTGTGTGTGTGTGTGTGTGTGTGTGTGTGTGTGTGTGTGTGTGTGTGTGTGTGTGTGTGTGTGTGTGTGTGTGTGTGTGTGTGTGTGTGTGTGTGTGTGTGTGTGTGTGTGTGTGTGTGTGTGTGTGTGTGTGTGTGTGTGTGTGTGTGTGTGTGTGTGTGTGTGTGTGTGTGTGTGTGTGTGTGTGTGTGTGTGTGTGTGTGTGTGTGTGTGTGTGTGTGTGTGTGTGTGTGTGTGTGTGTGTGTGTGTGTGTGTGTGTGTGTGTGTGTGTGTGTGTGTGTGTGTGTGTGTGTGTGTGTGTGTGTGTGTGTGTGTGTGTGTGTGTGTGTGTGTGTGTGTGTGTGTGTGTGTGTGTGTGTGTGTGTGTGTGTGTGTGTGTGTGTGTGTGTGTGTGTGTGTGTGTGTGTGTGTGTGTGTGTGTGTGTGTGTGTGTGTGTGTGTGTGTGTGTGTGTGTGTGTGTGTGTGTGTGTGTGTTTCCTAGGGCCATCGCCCCCCCCAGTGTCAAATTTTCCCTTAAAAGTATGCAAAAGGATCCATGGTCCTTTAAAAATGGCTCTAGACCTATTTAGGGGGGGGAGTCTATGTCCCTATATCAAACCAAAGAAAACCCTTTTCCCTTAAAAGGCATTTAAAATTTTAACTAGCTTTCTGTTCAACTGTTCAAACTGTTGCTATTGTGCAGAAAGAACAAGGGAGAAACCCTGGGCCCTGGGAACGCCTTGGGGGTGCCTAAGACCACTCTAGAAGGACCTTTTGTGGCCCTGGGGGAGCCTTGGACCACTCTAGAAAGACCCTTCTGTTGTCCCAGGGTAGGGACATCCTTTTCCCTTAAAAGGATGAAAAAAGGATCCCTGGTCCTTTAAAAATGGCTCTAGGGCCCTGGGGACGCCTCGGGGGAGCCTAAGACCACTCTAGAAGGACCTTTTGTGGCCTTGGGGGAGCCTTGGACCACTCTAGAAGGACCCTTCTGTGGTCCCAGGATAGGGACCAGGGTAGGGACATCCTTTTCCCTTAAAAGGATGAAAAAAGGATCCCTGGTCCTTTAAAAATGGCTCTAGGGCCCTGGGGAGGCCTTGGACCACTCTAGAAGGACCCTTCTGTTGTCCAAGCTTAGGGACATCCTTTTCCCTTAAAAGGATGAAAAAGGATCCCTGGTCCTTTAAAAATGGCTCTAGGGCCCTGGGGATTCCTTGGGGGATCCTAAGACCACTCTAGAAGGACCTTTTATGGCCCTGAGGGAGCCTTGGACCACTCTAGAAGGACCCTTCTGTGGTCCCAGGATAGGGACCAGGGTAGGGACATCCTTTTCCCTTAAAAGTATGAAAAAGGATCCCTGGTCCTTTAAAAATGGCTCTAGTGCCCTGGGAATTCCTTGGGGGAGCCTAAGACCCCTCTAGAGGGACCTTTTGTGGCCCTGGTGGAGCCTTGGACCACTCTAGAAGGACCCTTCTGTTGTCCCAGCATAGGGACATCCTTTTCCCTTAAAAGGATGAAAAAGGATCCCTGGTCCTTTAAAAATGGCTATATAGAGAAACTTGTTTAAGGATGGCAACAAACATTGGGGGGAGGGACATCCTTTGTCCTTAAAAGGCATTTAAAGTTTTAACTAGCTTTCAACTAAACTAGCTTTCATTTTCACAGGCCTACTGTAGCAGTAGGCTTAGAGACTGATCTGCAATGCAGAAAGAGTATTTCTGCATAATAGCATGTTAGGAGAAACAAACAATTCATTTCTAAATATATTGATGCACAATTTCTGAAAGAACGTTTCTGCACAATAGAGGCTTAGAGCCTATAATGTATAGCCTACAACTAGATTATGCCTACACAGAATTTACTATATGAACTTACATGGATGTCACTTCCTAATTAGAAAGTGCCTCCTCCATTTTTCATATAGCTCATCTGGTGCTAAATACTATTATAAAAACACCTTACCTTGGTAAGGTGTTAATACTTACTTGACACTTAAACACATAAACACCAATAAAATAGAAAATAAAACGAACCTTATTCAATAAGAATTTCAAGATAATTGAACTTCAACTTTCTGTGTTCCAGTATTTATGCTAACAATAAACCCTTAGGAAGTGCTAGGTGGAGCTTTTCTCTGATTGGCCAAGATGGTTCTCTGACCTGATTCTGTCTGACCTGATAGGCTGATTTTTATCAGATGATTGAGGGGTTACCTTAAGGGAGCCTAGGACCTATGGCCCTAGGGCCATCACCCCCCCAGTGTCAAATTTTCCCTTAAAAGTATGTAAAAGGATGCATTGTCTTTTAAAAATGGCTCCAGACCTATATAGGGGGGGGGTCTATGTCCCTATGTCAAACTAAAGAAAACCCTTTTCCCTTAAAAGGCATTTAAAATTTTAACTAGCTTTCTGTTCAACTGTTCAAACTGTTCAAACTGTTGCAATGCAGAAAGACCATTTCTGTACAATAGCATGTTAGGAGAAACTTGCTTAAGGATGGCAACAAACCTTGGGTGGAGGGACATCCTCCCCCCAATGTATGCAAAAAGTAAAAGTATGCAAAAGGATCCATTGTCCTTTAAAAATGGCTCTAGACCTATATAGGGGGGGGGGGGTCTATGTCCCTATATCAAACCAAAGAAGACCCTTTTCCCTTAAAAGGCATTTAAAATTTTAACTAGCTTTCTGTTCAATCTGCAATGCTGATCTGCAATGCAGAAAGAGTATTTCAAAGAGTATTTCTAAATATATTGATGCACAATTTCTGAAATAACATTTCTGTACAATAGCATGTTAGGAGAAACTTGCTTGGGGGGAGGGACATCCTTTGTCCTCAAAAGGCATTTAAAATTTTAACTAGCTTTCAACTAAACTAGCTTTCATTTTCACAGGCCTACTGTAGCAGTAGGCTTAGAGACTGATCTGCAATGCAAAAAGAGTATTTCAAAGAGTATTTCTAAATATATTGATGCACAATTTCTGAAAGAACATTTCTGATCTGCAGACAGATCTGCAATGCAGAAAGAGTATTTCAAAGAGTATTTCTAAATATATTGATGCACAATTTCTGAAATAACATTTCTGTACAATAGCATGTTAGGAGAAACTTGCTTGGGGGGAGGGACATCCTTTGTCCTCAAAAGGCATTTAAAATTTTAACTAGCTTTCAACTAAACTAGCTTTCATTTTCACAGGCCTACTGTAGCAGTAGGCTTAGAGACTGATCTGCAATGCAGAAAGATAATTTCTGCACAATAGCATGTTAGGAGAAACTTGCTTAAGGATGGCAACAAACATTGGGGGGAGGGACATCCTTTTTCCTTAAAACTAGGCTTAGAGACTGATCTGCAATGCAGAAAGAGTATTTCTGCATAATTACACCAATTGGTGTGTCAAACTTTGACTGATCAAAATTGTCACTTCTCACCCTGTATAGAGAAGTCAGGCGAGAGTTTGGCACTATCCAAAAGAAAAATTGAGCTCTTCTAGAAGGACCTTCTGTGGCCCTGGGGGAGCCTTGGACCACTCTAGAAGGACCCTTCTGTTGTCCCAGGGTAGGGACATCCTTTTCCCTTAAAAGGATGAAAAAAGGATCCCTGGTCCTTTAAAAATGGCTCTAGGGCCCTGGGGAGGCCTTGGGGGAGCCTAGGACCACTCTAGAAGGACCCTTCTGTTGTCCCAGGGTAGGGACTTTTGCGGCATTTAAATTTTTTTTTCTTGGTTACATCCAATATTTAGCAATAAACTCTTTTATTAACAACCAATCAATACTTATACAGCTTACAATTTACATGCTTATAATTTTCTCATATAATTGCTTTTTCTGTAAAGCAGGCGACAATTCACATATTAAATTAGCTAAAAGCTCAAAAGGGTGTTGGGCACAATTACAGTGCAGCAATTTACTTTCTTTGAAGTCATACACTCCTCAAAAACCTTGTGTATGTCTAAATTAAAACCCTATCAATGTTCATACCAATGTTCAATATTCATGAAAATGTTTCTACAGGGTTAATGTAGGCTATTATAAATAGAAAACGTGTTAGTTCAGTACCATGTTGTCAATATCGATCTTGCAATGACCCACCAACTTTGGACTAATCTGAATCTGTGATGCCCAATCTTGTTCTCCAAAAAAAATTCATTAGTTCTTCTGTAAGTTTTTTCTACTCCTTCTGTGGTAAATTTTACATAAATTCTTGGTCGAACTGTATTATTCGCACAAACATCCATGCTAAAAATATAATTCTTATCAATAAATCATCCTCCATAAGTAGTAAAGTGGGATATTAGAAAAACAGTCAGTATGAACATTCAACAACACAATTCTGACCGCCCGTTCTAAAAGTCATCATAAATTCAATGGGGTTCCTTAAAGTAATTAAATTACGTTCTTATTGTAACCCACCCTCTCCCGAACATAAGCTACACCTTGATCTGATTTATTAGCCTAAGTAATTAAGAGCAAATAAATAAAAAAGTTATATAAATTAAATAAATAAAAAAGTTTTTTTAACTGAAAGTTAGGAGCAATATTAAAACTTGAAACGAACAGGAATTTGTTCTGTATATGAAAGGGTTGTCTCCTCCTTGACGCCCTCGCTCTTTACGCTAAAGTTTGACTCTTTCTCACAGCTCTACTTTTTAAATAAATAAAAAACAAGCGTAAAGAGCAAGGCGTTGGAGAGGGGCAACCCCTTTCGTAAATGAAATGATTTCTATTCGTTTCAAGTTTTAATGTTGCTCCTTACTTGCAGTTAAAAAAAACTTTTTTTAACTTCTGAACCTTTTTGAATTAATTTTGATTTTGGCTCACAACACATGAATAATTAAAACAAAATTTGAGTATTAGTTTCTTTACTAAATGGCTTTCTCATAGTAATGATCAGATGATGTTGACAAAAAAGGGCAAGGAGGAGACCTAGTTACCCTCCAATTTTTGGTTACTTCTAAAGGCAACTATAATTTTTTATGGACGTTTTATATTTGTAATAAATATACTAACTTACGATTTAACTTAGGTAACTAACTTCTACATTTTTATTATGTATATGAGGGAGTTCAACCCCTTACCCTTTATACTAAAGCTTGAATTTTGTCCCAATTCTTTAAGAATAACCCCTGACTCACGAAGGCCATAGAATAAATAGTTGAATAAATAAAAAATACTTATAGCATAAAGAACGAGGTATCGTGGAGACGGATCCCCTTACATCGGAAATTATTTATGTTTGTGTTGTGTTTTAATGTTGCTCCTTAATTCCTGCCAAGAAAACTTGTTTGTAAATTTGTTTTCTCATTGTGTTTTAAATAATACTAGAAAATCCTACAACCCTTCATCGAAACTCTCATCCCCTATGGAAAGATCCTCTTACCTAACACCCTCTATCCAATCCAACAACCCCCTCAACACGAAAGTCCCCCTGAGTACATCATGTACACTTCCCAATAACTTCTGTATACTTGAAGACGTCTGTAGACTTCCCAATTCTCAATGTAAAGAACAGATTATGTATTTCCAATGTTTTCTAGTTTTAAATTTCATTGGTTTATTCAGTTTTGAGTTTTTAACCATTTCCTATAGCAGAAAAATGGAAAAGAAATGCAAAAAAAGAGAGCAGATACGGTCCAGTTATGTTAGTCACTTATCTTGGACTTGCACTTATTCTTCCCGCCAAGTTTCATTGATTTCTCCAATTTAAGCATTTTCCAAGATTTCCATCCACCCCCAATGACACTGAATCCAGTGTTGCCAGATGTAGCATACTTATGTGGAGCGTAGCATAATTAGGAACCAAAAGCATCCAATCATAATCCTTCTTAAGATAGCATAATTGTAGCATAATCTAAGACGATGTAGAACAAATCATAACGTCACATCAATAAAACAAACACCAAATATGGTTTATCGAATTTTTCGACCAAACTAAAGTAAAATTTTCGGCACAGCGACAGACTACGAACCATCTGGTATTTTCTTGTTCTGATCCTGTGGTCTATGGCAAAGAAAAGCACACGCAAGATATTTGAATTTAAAGACATGTGATTAGATGGATTGGATTGGTGAAGATGATTATTTGATGAAAGATCACTAGGTCACTAGGTGTTGTAGTGAACCGATTTCCAGGTTTCATGCCAAAACTCACAGAAATTGACTCCCAGTGGCGCAAGCTGCCATATTCTTTTAGTGACTCCGAAAAGATAGATATGACCGAAATTACTAGACTTGATGTGGAGAAAAATACGCCAAATGCAAAACTTTACCAACGGAAATTTTTCCCAGTCTTTCTGAACTTACCGAGAGGGTGCTCTCCCTGCCACATTCGAACGCAGGATCAGAAATATTTTTTTCTTGGACCAGTGATGTCAAGACAAAAAAGCGGAAAAGGTAGAAGAAAGAAAGTATTGAACCTGTGCTGGTCACAAAATTGCGACTAAGAACAAAGATTGTTAGCTACAAATGTCCCTCCAGACAATCAGATCAAGCTCCACAATTCCGAGAACCTCTACGTAGCCACCCCATCCCCTAGTCAAGAAGTTGAATCCAAAAGCAAAGATGAAGAAGATCATTAAATATGAACCACATTTTTTCCTTCCATTTTAATGTATCGTTAGTAAAATTTTGATGATGTTAAGATACCTATGTTTTTCAAATGCCGCCAACCACTTCAAAAAGAAAGACGACTTGCAAAAAGACAAAAAACGTGAACCAAGATCCTTCCCCTGGAAATAAAAAGACTTTTTTACTTATTTTCTATGCTATTTTACCTTTTTCTTTCCCTCCTTTGTTTATACCCCACTTTTGTTCCCTTAGCGGGTTAAAAATAAATTATTAGGCTATTATTATCAGATTATATTCTATTCAGAACCTTTATTAAGATAAGACATAATTCGACTTGTCTTAACTGATCAACTTTTTTGTGAAACTTGGGAGAATATAGAAGTGTAGCATAAATCTGTCCAAAAAGCATAATTTTGGGCTCAAGGAAGCATAATTTTCTGTCCAATCTGGCAACACTGTCTGAATCCAGTTGGGATTTAAAATAGGAGATCTCAGTTGTGAGATCCTTCTAAATATGAAATTTCATTAAGTTCCAATCATTTCTTTGTAAGTTAAAAATACCTCATTTTTTAATGTTTTAGAATTATTCCCCCCCCCCCCCTAAGAGACTGGATCCGTTTTTATCCAAAATTTAAGGTCCGCCCCTCCCCCAACTCCCCCCAATGTCACTGCATCCGGTCGGGATTTAAAATAAGATCTCTGAAACACAATATCCTTCCAAACATCAAATTTCATTAAGATCTGATAGCTCCTTCAGAAGTCAAAAACACCTCATTTTTCAGAATTAACCTTCCTCCCCCAACTCCTCAAAAGAGAGCAGATCTGGTCTGGTTTATGTCAATCATATATCTAGGACTTGTGATTATTTTTCCCACCAAGTTTTATCCAATCCCTTGGCTCTAAGCATTTTCAAGATTTTAGCCCCCCAACTCCCCAATTTCACCATATATGGTTGTGACTTAAAACAAGAGCTCTGAGACACAATATCTTTTGAAACATCAAATTTCAATAAGAGCTGATCACTCCTTCATAAGTTAAAAAATACCTCTTTAAATTTTCAGAACTAACCCTCACCCCAACTCCTCCAAAGAGAGCAAATCTGTTCTGGTTATGTTGGTCGTGTGTCTAGGACTTACACATATTTTTCCCACCAAATTTCATCCTGGTCCCTTTGCTAAGTGTTTTCCAAGATTTTAGGTTTACCCACCCCAACTCCCCCACAATGTCACCCCTGATCTAGTCGGGATTTAAAACAAGAGCTCTGAGACATGATATCTTTTGAAACATCAAATTTCAATAAGATGTGATCACTCCTTCATAAGTTAAAAATACCTCTTTTTTTAACTTTTCAGAATTAACCCTCACCCCAACTCCTCCAAAGAGAGCAAATCCATTCCGGTTATGTCAATCATGTATCTTGGACTTGCACATATTTTTCTCACCAAGTTTCATCCTGGTCCCTCCACTAAGTGTTTTACAAGATTTTAGTTTTACCCACCCCAACTCCCCCTTATGTCGCCTGATCTGGTTGGGATTTAAAATAAGAGCTCTGGGAGACAATATCCATCCCAACATCAAATTTCACTAAGATCTGATCACCCGTTTGTAAGTTAAAAATACCTCCTTTTTTTAATTTTTATGATTTAACCATCTGCACAGATGGTCAAATTGAGGAAATGACAATTTTTAATTTAATCTGGTCTGGTTCCTGATATACCTGACAAATTCCATTGTCCTAGCTTACCTGAGAGTGCCTAAAGTAGCAAAACCAGGATAGACAGACCAACAGAATTTGCAATTGCTATGTCACTTGCTAGATACCAAGTGCCATAAATAGCAAAAGAGGCATTGAGAGGTATTTTCACTTTATTGGTTAGTCAACTAGATGGACTATGATACATTTACCATTACTTCTATCAAATAAAGATTTGAACCCTTTTTAGCTCTTAAATGACCAAAATATTTAGTTTAGGGGTATGGAAAAGGCTCAAAAAATTTTGATTTCAAACTTACTGTTTTATTGTAAATCCATTTATAAATTTAATACTATATAATACAATTCGATAAATTTAATATATTTATAAATTTAAATACTGCTTTAGATTGGAACCTTGTTGGATATTTATGTACATCTCTATTGATGGCTTTCTTTTTTTTGTATTTTATTGAAAATGTGTCAAGAAGAAAGGAGCATACCACTGTAAAATTTATTTATCCAACTTAATCGTGGGATCAGTACACATGTGGATTATATAAAAAATTGATTTATAGTTAAACAACAAGTTTAAGACCAGTGTTTTAGGCCTTTTTATACCCAAATACTAGGAAATATTTTGATCAGAAATATTTGGTTAAGATCTTAGAAAGTGCTTAAATTTGATTTTGCAATGGAAGCAATTATTATATTTGTAAAGAATGTAAATAAAGGTATTGAATGATATGTTCAATTCATTTGTAAATCAATAGCAAGAATAACATAAAAATTCCCATTTTTGTATCTTCATATGCAGTTAAGTTGGATAATATAAAACCAAGTAGGCTAATGAATGTAGGCCAAAAGAATGATCAGGAAAATATTACCAAACTACTAGGCTATGTTTACCCTCTTCTAATTTCCATTTATAGAAATTTGTAATTGTAATTATGGTAACATTATAGGCTTAATTAATCTTTAGTTTCCTTCTCTTGTAGGCCTTTCAATTTGGAAGATACAATTCCTGTTCGAAGTAGAACTTCTATGCATAAAGTTTTTCTTTTAATTAAACTAGGAAATGTATTTACACATCTTTGAAACTTTAGCCTAATTTGAGACTGAGTTAAGTTTAATGCTTTTAATTAGGCTACTTCATTTAAGCACAAGATCTATTTTGCCAAGTTTCACATTCATATAACAAATATTTTTGCAAGAAGAGGTTACAGATCGGGACATGTAAACCTATTCCAATACATCCACCCAGTAGCCTACAAAGGTTGGACTACTTTAAGACTGTAAATCCATCCCTGATAGTTGCATTTTTATTTCTAGGTCAACCACTTCCCAAAATTTCAACTAGGAGGCAAGGCCTAGTTCATTTAAATTTTACCACAAAATTCATTCCAGAAATAATAATTTCAATAAGAAATAGCAGTCACCAAGCCTTATTTCATACATGCAAATTCACCAAATCCTCAATTAGGCCTAACCCAATATTTCGAGTTTGGACTTCATCTATTGATTTCAGTTAAAGTAAAAACTTGCGTCAAAACTAAAGAGAAAATAAAGTTAAACACTCACGTCTTGACTCAACGAGCTCCTGTGAATAAATGATAATAAGTTGATCAAGGAGCGTGATCTGGAAACTGAGTTGCAAAAAGAAGAAAAGATTTAATTGAAAAATGAAAACCCTATCAGCTAGCCGTGTTTGAGAAGAATGGCCATAAAAAGTAACATTGTTGGAAGTGCTAAAATATAATATGCTGTCGACTAGAAAGAATTTTTAGTCATTTTATATGGTTTTTAGTTGACTAGAAACCATATGAAAAAATTCGAATGACAATTTTAATTGTTTGATCTCTGCTCGTGAAACTTCCACACTCTTCTAATTTTTCTAGCTGTTTTTCGTTTTTAAATCGCTAATTCCTATTTTGGTTTCGGAACACCAAAATAAAATATTTTCAAATGATTTTCATTGCTTTATTTTATGTGGTATTAAACAAATATATGATGGTTTTATCTCTTTTCAGCATTTAACGTTCTATGTAAATGTGGCAGCCATCAGATAGTTCATGGTAACAGACTGTAACTAAGGAGCAAAGGGGCTCAATAGCCGTGGTGGATCCAGGGGAGGGGGAACAGGGGCAAGACAAGTTTGAAACAAGATTTTAGTATTGTGCAGTCTTTTTTATATTTTACCAATATTGCATACTGCCAAAAAATATTTAATGAAATTAATCTGTCCGTAATTTAAGCTTTAGTGTAAAGAGCGAGGTACTGACGAGAAAGTGAATCCCTTCATATACGTAATAAAACATGAGAATACACAAGTTAGTTACGTAAGCTAATTTGTAAGTTACGCATATCTTTTACTAACAAACATTCGTAAAAAATTAAAAGTTCTAGTTGCCTTTTTAAGTAACCAAAAAATCGGAAGGCAACTAGGCCTCCTCACCCGCTCCTTTTTTTCTCAAAATCACTCGATCAAAACTACGAGAAAGCCAATTAGCCAAAAAAATAAATATGCAAATTTTGTTTTAATTATTCATCTGCGGAGAGCCAAAATCAAAAGATGCATTGATTCAAAAACGTTCAGAAATTAAATATAAAAAAACTAAGTTTTTTAACGGGAAGTAAAGAGCGACATTAAAACTTAAAACGAACAGAAATTACTTCGTATATGAAAGGGCTGCTTCTTCATCAACGCCCCGTTCTTTACACTAAAGTTTTTTACTATTTTAAAAAGTAGAATTAAGAGAAAGAGTCAAACTTTAGCGGGGTGCTGATGAAGAAGCAGCCCTTTCATATACGTATTAATTTCTGTTCGTTTTAAGTTTTAATGTCGCTCCTTACTTCCCGTTAAAAAAAAACTTGCTTTTTTTTTTATTTAATTACCACAAAAGCCAATTGGGAGGCGAAAATCTCCATTTCTCAATAACAAGGATGAGAGTTTAAAATCCTAACTTCTTTAGGCTGTCGAAATGATATTTTAGGATTGTGCTGTCACAACGGGGCTGAAAAGAAAAATATTCAATTCTTTTTAAGAAAATTTGTTTTCGAGTCTTGCTAAGACATTGAGGTGAAGAAATTGATATCATTATTTTTTTGGCTGTTTGTTTCAGTTTTTTGGGAAGCTTTTTTTGCAAAGCAGGGTAATTTTTTTAAACAATGTTGTTTTTAGGGAATTTGTATAAGAGAAAGTAAATGTTTGAGCAGAGTTTATATTTTTATGGCGATTTTGCTTTTTATTTAAATATTTTTGGATGTATAGAAGAGGAAATGCTAACGAAGTGCTCTAAACTGACATAACTCTAGAGTGACAGGACTAGCCATTACAAACATTCAACTAAATATTGAGGTAGACATCGAACTTGTAATAAATGGATATGGCGGGGTTGGAAATTGAGAAATAGACTTTTTCTTATAAAAGTGTGAATTCTGTAATTTAAGCGAAATATATGGAACTTTAAAACATGGAAAGATACGCTACGTTGTTATGAAAAGTAGAATTTCGATGAGTAATGTTTTGACATTTCGTCAAAGTTGACACTGTTTATTAAAACACTATTTTTAAAAAGAAACAATGATTAGTTAATGCTTTATTGCCCGTACTTAAAACCCTCGTTTTAAATGTGTTCTATGCATTTCTATCTGTTACATTATAACAAAAAAAAACATTCGGTTTTTCTTGTTGCATTCTTAAAAGAACTAGTATTTAATGTTTAATATATCTTTTACGAATACACACGTTGTATCTTTATCTTCATTTCCTACTCTTCATTACTACCATAGATACTAAGCGATGCCACAAAGTTAGGCGACATGCTAAATGGTTTGACCCGTACAAATTGTCACAAAGAGTGCATGACTCGAAAAGATGGTTCAAGATCATTTTTTTTTTTTTTTTGACAGTAAAAACAAATTAACTCACTCGCTATAGTGGTCAGAAGTGTAAAGGCAAAAACTTATGTAGAAAATATTAAATATAATTTTTTTACAGATGGTGAACGGCTTTTTTCTTATGGCGGGATGGTTTTTGTAACTTACTATTTTTGTATCAATATTATTATACCATTTCAGTTTCAACAGATTTATTAGAAATTCAACCCTCGCCAGGTTTTGGATTAGATTACGACCACTTCCACTACCTGCTTACGACGCATAGTTGTCGAGGTTCTCTTTAAATTGCAGACATTTCTTTGTTCTCAAGTTTATCCGAGCAACCTATCATACACCCCCCCCCCTAAAGAAAATCCTTGATCTGCCCCTGCTCAATAGAAACCGAAATTCTAAAAAACAACAGACAAATCAAAAGGATTGGCTTATTATGCTGTTACCAAATATATAAAATACTTCAAGTCCAGTGTTACTCTTTCAAAGACTACAAGCCTGAAAAAATGTGCTTAATTTTTGAAGAAAGGGGAAAACATTCCATAAAAATCTCAAAGAACCTTAACGAAAATAACACCATCAGATTAAGCTTATCAGAGAACGCAACTGTATAGGCTTAAAGCTCCTATCTGCAAAAATGCGTACTTTCCGAGAAGATGTATTTTTCCATGAGGATGGCAACTATGCCTCCTTCGGCACCCTTTCCCCTAATTAGTTTGATCAAAATTTAGAGATACCGTAGCCATTTTGTTCAGCATAGTTGAGAGACCCAATAACTTTGCCTTTGGAGCTAATTTGACCTCCCACAGCCCCTGGGAAAAGGTATTGAAAACATATAACTTGCCCATTGTTTACTTATAATATCTGCTATTTTGAAGTACGCATTCTTTTTCCGGGTGAAGGATTGAATTTTCTGCAAGAGGATTTTCCGCAGGGAGAACTTTCCATTGGGAAGCATATTTTCGGGGATAAAATTTTGAGGGGAAATTTTACACTGGGGGATTGGCCAGAATTCCTAAACAAAATTCTTTTATTTATTTTAAGTTTTTCTATACTGTAAAATAATCTTAAAAAAAAACATTAATCTAAAAATCAAACCAAGTTATCCTTACGGAAATAAAGGCATAAGTTGAAACTTAAAGCAACCAAAGTCATTGCTTCACAATGTATGCAAGATACATCAATAAAACTAGCTGAAATAAACTGAATACTAGTAAACCGGTATTTCTGATAAAAATGGGATTGTGGAAAACTAGGGCTTAACTAAAAACACAAAATCTACCATCCAAAAATAGGTTGTGCTCTTAGAAGCAGAAAAATCCATGAGTTGCCATTATAAAATAAACGCTAACTAAGAAGGCTCTCAAAATTCTTTCACCAGTCAAATGGTCAACTCTAAAGTTTTTTACTGTTTTAAAAAGAAGAGTTGAGAGAAAGAGTCAAACTTTATCGTAAAGAGCGGGGCGTTGATGAGGAAACAGCCCCTTTCATATACGAAGTAATTTCTGTTCATTTTAAGTTTTAATGTCGCTCCTTACTTTCAGTTTAAAAAAAAACTTGTTTTTTTATTTAATCAATTCACAAAAGCGATCCTGTAAATCAATCTACATATAATTCCATTTTAAATGAGGTAAATAACACTTTAATCTCTGACCATCAAAAAAGTGCAATGTACATAAACTCAATGCATATTGATGAAGGATATAGATGATAAAACCCAGTGATACCTGTCACAACAAGTGACATAAATTCGGAGACTTAGCTTAACCTTAACCTTGATACAGACTAATTATAATAGTAACCTTGATTACCACATTACAGATGCCTAAAAACGTGGGGACATTAGCAAGGTGAATAGCCTGCATAATAAGACTTCCTATTCTGCTAATAAACCCAAATGTGCCAAAAAATTTGGTAGGTTCTTGCCAATTAGGAGACAGCTGTGTATTTGAACACATTTGTGCTTCAGCCAAGCTCCAAAAAAAAGTGTTTTCGATAGTAGAGAAATTACAGAAGAATATGCAGGAAAAAAAATGTGAGTATGCTGCCCTATACCCTCCCTACTGTGCCGCTAACTAGCAATTCCTTGACGGACCTGAATCACCATTCCCACAATGGCAATTACCAGGTAACAGCCGTTTAACAGATCATCTCCATTCCACTGCCATTCCCAGCCAAGCTAATAATATCCCCATTGAAAAAGAGCTATCTACTTACCAAGAACCAGGCTTTCTTACTTCCTTTTAGCTCCTACAGTTAGCAAACAAACAAGTGCTCGCTTTAGTAACCGTTTTTCTTTTTCCTAAGTTCCTAAAGTTACAAACGTTGAAAGCCTGAATTTCGACAAATCAAACAGTTCGTAGTAACGAACTGTAGTAAGGAGCGACCCGGCTCAATAGTAGCCAAAACTCTAAAAAACGGAATTTTGATATCAATTGCTACATCAAAAGAATCACATTTTAATGCTTATTTTAAATATATAAGTTTCATCAAGTTTAGTCTTGCCTGGGAAAATTTGCCTTATTTTAGACAATAGGGCAAAACACCCCTTAAAAGTCATAGAATCTTAACGAAAATCACATCATTACATTCAGCGTATCAAAGAACCCTACTGTAGAAGTTTCAAGCTCCTATCTACAAAACTGTGGAATTTTGAATTTTTTGCCAGAAGGCAGATCACGGATGCGTGTTTATTTTTTTTTTTCCAGGGGTGATCGTATCGACCCAGTAGTCCTAGAATATTGCGAGGGGGCTCATTCTAACGGGAATGAAAAGTTCTAGTGCCCTTTTTAAGTGACCAAAAAAATTGGAGGGCACCTTGGCCCCCTCCCCGCCAACTATTTTCCCAGAGTCACCGGATAAAAATTCTGAGATAACCATTTTATTCAACATAGTCTAAAAACCTTATAACTATGTCTTTGGAGACGACTTACTCCCCCACAGTCCCCGTGGGAGGGGCTACAAGTTACAAACTTTGACCAGTGCTTAAATATAGCAATGGCTATTGAGAAATGTACATTTTTTGGTTGGGGGGGGGTTGAGAAGAGGGGGATATGTTGGGGGAACTTTTCTATGGAGGAATTTGTCATGGGGGAAGAAGATTTCCATGAGGGGAGCACAGGATTATCTAGCATTATTAAAAAAAAAACAATTAAAAAATAAATATGAAGAAGTTTTGGATTGGGGAAAGTAAGGAGCAGCATTAAAACTTAAAACGAACAGAAATTATTTAGCATACGAGGGGTTCACCTCCTCCTAATACCTTGCTCTTTATGCTAAAGTATTTTTAGTAATTTCAACTATTTATTCTACTTACTTTGTGATTCAGCGGTCATTCTTAAGGAATTGGGACAAAATTTAAGCTTTCCAACAGTTCGTGGTAACGAACTGTATTAAGGAGTGACCCGGCTCACTAGTAAGCGAAACTCTAAAAATCGGAATTTTGATGTTAAAAGATACATCTAAAGAATTGGATTTTCATGCTAATTTTAAATGTATATGTTTCATAAAATTTAGTCTTTGTTTAATCTTACCCATCAAAAGTTACAAGCCTGAGAAAATTTACCTTATTTTGGAAAATAGGGGGAAACACCCCCTAAATGTCATAGAATCTTAACGAAAATCACACAGTCGCATTCAGCGTATCACAGAACCCTATAGCGTAGATTTCAAGCTCCTATCTACAAAAATGTGGAATTTCGTATTTTTTCCCAGAAGACAGATCACGGGTGCGTGTTTATTTGGTTTTTGTTTTTTTCTTTTTCCCAGGGGTCATCGTATCGAACAAGTGGTCCTAGAATGTCGCAAGAGGGCTCATTTTAATGGAAATGAAAAGTTCTAGTGCCTTTTTTAAGCGACCAAAAAAATTGGAGGGCACCTAGGCCCCCTCCCACGCTCATTTTTTCCCAAAGTCAACGGATCAAAATTTTGAGATAGCCATTTTGTTCCGCATAGGCGAAAACCATAAAAACTATGTCTTTGGGGATGACTTGATCCCCCACAGTCCCTGGGGGAGGGGCTGCAAGCTACAAACTTTGACCAGTGTTTACATTCAGTAATGGTTATTGGGAAGTGTAAAGACGTTTTCAGGGGATTCATTTGGTTTGGGGGGTTGGGTTGAGGGGAGGGGGCTATGTGGGAGGATCTTTCCTTGGATGAATATGTCATGGGGGAAGAGAAACTCAATGAAAAGGGCGCAGGATTTTCTAGCATTACTATAAAAAAACAATGAAAAAATAAACATGAAAAAGTTTTTTTCAATTGAAAGTAAGGACTAGCATTAAAACTTAAAACGAACAGAGATTATTAAGCATATGGGGGGTTCTAAAAATACTTTAGCATAAAGAGCGAGGTATTTAGGAGGAGATGAATACATTGCTCTTTATGCTAAAGTATTTTTAGTAATTTCAACTATTTATTCTACGGCCTTTCTGATTCAGGGTCATTCTTAAAGAATTGGGACAAAACTTAAGATTTATTATAAAGAGCGAGGTATTAACGAGGGGACAAACCCCCTCATATACATAATAAAACTATAAGAATATAAAAGTTTGTTACGTAAGTTAATTCTTAAGTTACGTATATTTTTTACTAATAAGACATTTTGTTAAAAATTAAAAGTTCTAGTTACCTTTTTAAGTAACCGAAAAATTGGAGGGCAACTAAGCCTCCTTTCCCACCCCTTATTTCTCAAAATCGTCTGATCAAAATTAAGAGAAAGCCATTTAGCCAAAAAAAGAATTAGTATACAAGTTTCATTTTAATATTTATGTGCGGAGAGCCAAAATCAAATATGCATTAATTCAAAACGTTCAGAAATTAAATAAAAAACTAGGTTTTTTAACTGAAAGTAAGGAGCGACATTAAAACTTAAAACGAACAGAAATTACTCCGTATATGAAATGGGTTTTTCTCTCCGCAATCCCTCGCTCTTTACGCTAGAGTTTGACTCTTTGCCACAATTCTAATTTTTAAAACAATTAAAAACTTTAGCGTAAAGAGGCAGGCGTTGAGGAGGGGACAACCCATTTCATATACGGAGTAATTTCTGTTCGTTTTAAGTTTTAATGTCGCTCCTTACTTTCAGTTAAAAAACTAGTTTTTTTTTAATTTAATATTGTAAAGAGCAAGGTGCTGATAAGGGGATAAACTCCCTCATATACGTAATAAAAACAAACGAATACAGAAGTTCGTTGCGTAAGCTAATTCGTAAGTTACGTATATCTTTTACTAATAAAAACGTTCGTAAAAAATTAAAAGTTCTAGTTGCCTTTTTAAGTAGCCAAAAAATTGAGGGGGCAACTAGGCCACCTCCCCCACTTCTTTTTTCTCAAAATCATTCGATCAAAACAATGAGAAAGCCATTTGGCCAAAAAAAATAAATATGCAAATTTTGTTTTAATTATTCATCTGCGGAGAGCCAAAACCGAAACATGCATTAATTCAAAAACGTTCAGAAATTAAATAAGAAAACGAGTTTTTTAACTGAAAGTAAGGAGCGACATTAAAACTTAAAACGAACAGAAATTACTTCGTATATGAAAGGGACTGCTCCTTCCTCAACGCCCCGCTCTTTACGCTATTTTTTTACTGTTTTAAAAAGTAGAGTTGAGAGAAAGTGTCAAACTTTAGCGTAAGGAGCGGGGCGTTGAAGAGGGGGTAGCCCCTTTTATATACGAATTAATTTCTGTTCGTTTTAAGTTTTATTGTCGCTCCTTACTTTCAGTTAAAAAACTTGTTTATTTATTTAATTCACCGAACTAGAGGCCCTCTCTCAATTTCAAAAAATTGATGTAATTGCTGTAACATAGGTCCAGGCGCAGAATCCTGACCTTTTAAAAATTAGTAGCTACTCCCTATTCATAGAACCTCGTCCTCATGACCACCCCCTAGGCAAAAAGGGAGGCGAAATATTATTATTTGTAGGTAAGTATCTACTCCCTAATTTAATTCATAGTCCCAACCCAATATTTCAGATTATGACGAACTCATCTGGGTAAATGTAGGACCTAAAGTTTTGCCTCACCCTTTTAATTTGATTTTTTTTTTTTCCCTTTCTTTATTATTCCCAAAATCAAAACGCCGCGCAAAGACAGCGGTTCTTCCAGCAACTGCATAGTAGGGCTGGCTTTATCGTCTGCAAATTCCAAAACACCGGTATTTTCCTAGTAGGTGGTGCTAATGAGCTAAATTTAAATTCCCATTGTTCCCTTAATTTAAAAAAGATAGTAAAAATACCCCAACAAAAGGAAATACTATTCTTGATGTGATTTGCACAAATATGCATACTTTCTGTAGCTAACCTGTTCCTTTGCCCCCTTTAGGATGAAGTTACCATTTTTGTTTATTGATGAAACGTCTTTCCAGCTTTAATCATATATTTTCTGTTACCCAATTCTCTTATCGTCCAATTTCCAATGAAGGGCTTTTCGAGTTTGGACCTTTGATCCCAATGAAAACTGGTCAACTCTTAAAGGGGAATAATGACATTAATATTAAAGTGTCTTACTTCCAAAATCTGATTAAAACCAAATACTTAGAGTCCCTCCCTGAGAAAAAAGTAAAATCGTGTCCTAGTGACAAATCTTTCATTACTAGTCAGCTAAAAAAAAACTAATTAGGCTTAAAATTAATCTTTTTCAAAATAGTAAAACATCTGAAGCTAATTCACTCCGTAAACATATAAAAAAAGAAATACGTAAATTTGCTTTTGCGTATTATAAATATAAAGTCAAGGATTTGTTATCTACTAAGCCAAAACAGTGGTACAAAAGCATAAAAGCAAATTGTGGGAAAACACATGATAATATTGATCTCAATTTACAAGAAGAGCCCCTAGCTACAGCCAATGATCTGAATAAATTTATTTCCTCTATAGTTCAAAGCCTACCCCCCCCCTCTCTGTTAATACTGCTTATGATCTACACTCTCTCAATTTCACAATTATTTTGCCCTTAGATGTTGAGGCAAAAATTAAAAACATTAAAAAGTGCAGCACCTGTCCGCTAGACATCCCAATTGTGCTAATTAATACCTTTGCAGACAATCTTTCAGAACCTTTGTCCATACTTTTTAATGAAAATACCTCTACAGGTAAGTTCCCTGATTGTTGGAAATTAGGTTTTATTACTTCCGTAAAAAAGAAGGGTAGCAAACAAGATCTTGCCGGTGTCCGGCCTACTGCTCTTACTCCGGGTTTTTCCAAGTTATATGAAAGCTTTTTAGCTGATTGATTGAAAGTAAAAATAATCCCAAATGTTGACCGAAGGCAATTCGGAAATTTGCGCTTTACTTCTAGTTCTACCACGCATTATCTTGTTCACCTTTTGAACACTATATGTAGTAAACTTGAAAAACCCAATACCTGGCTCAATGTTATCGCAGTTGACTTACAAAAAGCTTTTGATTTAATTAACCATAATACAGTAGTAAAAAAACTAACCAATGACTTTCTAGTTGACCCCTACTTAATAAGAATAATCTCGTCCTTCCTTTCTAATAGAACGCAAGTCGTCAAATACCTGAATGTATGGTCTGATCCCCTCCCAATTTATAATGATGCGCCCCAGGGAACCCTCTTAGGCCTATTTTATTTCTTACCATGATAAACTGTCTTGGTGTCGATTTCCCGGATATATAAAATTCTTTGACAATTTCACTGTCTTAGAAACATGTTTTCAAAATCTAAAAAGTAACCCAATGGACATCTTGGAATCAATATCAGATGAAGCAGTTACTAGGGATATGAGAGTCAACCCTTTAAAGTCAACTGTTTTAACTATTAGTTTCCTTAAATCTCTCCCTTCTTTTTCTTGTCCAATCCCTCCTGAAATGTCTGTTAATACTGCGAAATTGCTGGGTGTTACCATCTCAAGCGACTTAAAATGGGATCGCCACGTTGATGGTTTTTTAAAACGTACAAATGGTGCATTTTCTCTCCTCAAACTCCTTAATAAATTTAAATGTCCTAAATCGCACTGTTTGAGAATTTTTCTCTGTTATGTAGGTCCTACAACTCGAATACGCTTGTCCTGTTAGGCATCCTGGCATCTCCAATGAATTTTCGGACAGAATAGAGGCAGTTCAATAAAGGTTTTGCCCACAATGCCGTGGATAATCCTTGTACTACTTCTCTTTTCCCTAGAGAAAACTCACCTCCCCCCCTAACTTACCCCCCATGTTCTGTTCCAATAAAAATCCCCCTTCTTGTCCCAATAAGAGTTTCCACTGAAAGATATAGGATAATGTTCATCCCTCGCATAGTTGAAATTTTAAATCAATACCCCCCCCCCCCTTCTCACTCTACTTTTGTCTTACAGTTTTAGTGTTGCAATTGTAAACTGTGTAATTCTTGCTAGCTAGAATTTTGTTTAAATTTGTTTTCCCTGTTATAATTTATTCTACGAGTTTAGATCGTTTGACTTTTTTACCGATTGCAATTTTATGACACTAACCATTTCTTTTCTTTTTTTTGTACTGACACTAAAGTGCAAATTCAGCCCTTTTGGGCTTGTGATAGCCGCTTTGTTGAAATAAATCTTCTTTTTTATGATGGGGAGGCCGCTCAAAACCTCGCGCATAGACTTTTGGACCCTACATATTGATTGGCTATCTTAAACATGTTCGTCTGCAGTAGGGTATTTGTGGATATCCAGGAAATTGGAAGGTGAAAAGTAATTCTCATGGAAGCATAGGAAGGGAAGAAGAGAAGTAAAAAGCAATGGAAGCGTACCAACAAATTTAAGAAGGAAAATGAGAGTTCGTCCGTGGTTGGCTACCCGCTGATTATTCTGACCTTTAGGAGGGACAAAAAGTTCTAATTTGCGAATTAAAGACTCCTTACCGGCTGTCTGCAAATATGTCTTCTATAGATAGGGTCGCGATAGCGAAATCTAGCCCTTCAGGGTGACGAACGGTAAGTACAGCGCAACCAATGTCAATAACGAAAGAATAAAAACAAATTTCTACAACCTAAAGTCAAGGAATTAACTTTTTATGGTGATTCCATAAATGTAAAACTATGGAGTTTTCTGGTGAAAATAACAGGTTATTAGGATATGTGAAACTTTGCATTATCTTAGAAATGAAAGCACATTTCAATCTCGGCGATCTCTTTAAAAATACACCATCAAATTCAGCTTATCTGAGTATTCATGTGCCGTGTTTCATCATGTCGTTTATTCATGTTTTTTGCCAATAATGATTGTGTCCTTCTTTTTCGTATTTTTTTTTTTTTTAATTAATGTCACAAAAATCATTTTCTGCTGTAGGTTAGGTTACCTACACAAATCTTTATTCTTCGATTCAAATAAGGGTAAAATCTACTGAAGTCTGGGCGAATCTTTTTTAATTGATTTATATTTTCTTTTTTTTTTCAACGACACATATTCAGCAGAAAGCATCAAAATCGAACGTTCGTATTTTTAATTTTTCGTCTTTAATGGTTAAACTCCGGAATAATGAATGGGTTACTCTTAAAAATACTACAAATGAAAAACTGTTTTTTCTCTTTTACACTGTCGTGTTGACTATTCATACAGTAGCTAGTATCAAACGGTTCATGGTAACGAACCGTAATTAGGGAGCGACTCGGCCAAATAGTAACCAAAACTCTAAAAAAATAGAATTTTGATGGCAACAGATACGTCAAAAGAATTTTTGGCTTTTTCTGCTAATTCAAAATATATAAAATTTATTAAGTTTAATGTTTCCTATCAAAAGCTATGAGCATGAGAAAATTTGCATGATTTTTGAAAAGGGCTGAAATATCCCTCAAAATTCAAGGAATCTTACTGAAAATAACACCATCAGATTCAGCGTGTCAGAGAATCTTCCTGCAGCGGTTTCAAGCTCCCATCTACAAACATTTGGAATTTAGTATTTTTTGCCCGAAAATGACAGATAGGTGTTTATTTAGTTTTTTTTTTTCAATGGTTGATCGTACTGAGCCAATGGTTCTGGAAAAATAGGAAATTTCCGGGAAAAATTTTTCACAAAGGCGAGATTTTCGCTATGACTTGAAAAACGATCAAAAATGAAATTCCTTTATCAATTAAAGTGTGCTAAAGTGAATTTTTCAGGCAGAATCGTCCTCAAGAAATTTTCTGGGGGGAATTCGCAGCGAGGATGGAATTGACCGGAGATAATATCCCGGGGAAAGGATCTTACGTTGGAGGAACTTTCCATGGAGGGTGAGGTGGACTTCTCGCCATTATTTGAAAGACAATCAGAAATTAAATAAAAAAACACGCTTTTTCAATTGGAAGTAAGGAGGAACATTAAAACTTAAAACGAACAGAAACTATTCCGTACAAGAAGAGGGCAACTCCTCCTCAATATTCCGCTCTCTACGCTAGAGTTTGGATATTTATCAATTCAATCAGATCAGAAGCTTTTTCAATTAAAATCGGAAGCTCAATTAAGGCTTGAATAAAATCAGAAGCTTTTTTAAAAGTACTAAAAAAAAATTAGTGCATTAGTTTATTTAGTGCATATTGATGGCGGGAATTTTTCTCTTAAACGCCCTATTTGGATTTTTTTACAAGTAAGTTTTGTTGACATTCTATAGAATACTATGCTTTAGGGATGCGATAAGAATATCTTTGGTTCCCATGGAATGAGGATACCATGATTTGCTGCATTTATCAGAAGAGATGCTAGGTCTGTGTCTCCTGTCTTTGGTGTAATGTTTTGGTGGCTTGATATGGGATTTAGGTCATTAAGCTCATCCTTGAGAGTTGACTACTTCAGAATATATGCATCTGGGGAAATGTGGGTAGGCTGTAACAAATTCAAAGCTGAGACGATCACAACGCCATCTGGAAATTCGTGCGCGAAAGTTGGTTCTTCATGGTGAAAATTATATGGACTTTTTTTCGTTCTATTTTTGGGTACCAGAATTACTCATTTTGAAGCCGTCGCTGTGCCAAAAACTGACTTAATTCGCGTTTCCTTTCCACGTTTTGGTTCTATCTATCTGGTCTATGCTAAGTACATTGCACTGACTGCGAGAAGTCACAGATGGCGTATTGTCCACCAGAGGAAACAAACCGATACGAAGGAGACATGGATGCCGGACAGGGAAAAACGAAAGGAGAAGGGGTACGGGGTGCACTATATCGGTACTATTCACAAACCGTGACAATTGTCCTTCTGCAGAACAAGTGTTTGAGCGAAATCTGGTGAAAATCAGGACATCCAAAACACCTAAAATACGGAGTCTGAAGAGATTTGGTGAAACCCCCGTGCGCCCCATCCAGGACAGCCCTCCTATCCTTAAGCCGATAATTTTTCATAGGCACACCATACCTAATTTCCTTCTGGCTAACTGTCGATCCCTTTTTAAAAAGATGGAAAATTTCGAAGTCCTGCTCCGTAGCGGAAACATAGCTGTTGCTACTGTGACGGAAATTTGGAGGCTCGATGATGTTACAGGACGGATTGATTGATACAACTCATTTCTGAGTACTCAAAATGGTCGAGGTGACAACATGCTTGGTGTTGGTGTCATCTATGTGCAGAAAGACACTTCGTGACCGAAATCACAAATCCAGATCATGAGGTTATATAGCTAATTTGCAAGATCACAGGCTTGTCTCGCTGCTTTTCATTCGTGATAACGGCATCTGAAAATTACCCTCGAAGCGCACAAAACAGGCGTAACCTAGTTTTCTCCCGATTTTAACCAGACAAAGAAAGCTTGGCTAGCCTCCAGTCTTTCCCTTAATCATATTGTGAACATTCCCACTTACTCGTCTGGCAGCACCCTTCATCTGATCCTTACAAAAACTGAGAACCTATACCACCCCCGATATCGCTTGGACCAGTCGGCTTGTCTGATCCCTAAGCCCTGTTTCTCTAAGCCAATTATTCTGTGAGAAAACCCAAGCTTTCACGGATTACTACTAGACCAATAACTGACTCTGCAATCCGTGAATATGGCAGTTGGATTGCCAAATATGACTTTTCGGAGGTTTCAGCGGACTTTTCTCTTGAGTAAAGGGTGTGCGCTTTCAGTGAAAAATTGTACTCCAAGTACATCGAGATATTTCCAGCAAAGACTGTGGTTAAAAGTGAATGTGATAAGCCATGGATTATGCCCACTATAAAGGCCCTGATCCGTGAACACAGCCGCCTTTACTCGAGCGGCGAGGGAAATAAAGGAGCGACCAAAAAAAACCTATCAGTTAACGTAATCAGAACTGCCAAACGCAAGTATGGTCGAGAAAAAGCTGACCCCCTGCTCAACACTGAACCTGCAAAGTGGCACCGCTTGGTCAAAGTGATGAGTGGAAATGTTTCAAAAACCAGTGTCAAGTTATTTGACGCTAATGAGCGAATACTGGGGTCCACTGACGTTAATGCGTTTCTCATCTCAATTTGGGCCACATCTCCAGCCGTCACCCCCCTCCCCCCACCAGGAGAAAGCCTCGCTTCTTGATGATTGCCACAACAAAGGCACAATAGCATCCAGTGAATTTGAGGTGTATAGTGAAATCAGGAAAGTGAAGACAAACGTCAATCCTTTCCCAGGCAAAATCCCAGCAAAGCTCATAGGTGAATTTGGCTTGTTCCTAGCCCTGTTACTCTAGGGTTCTTATAAACCAGTGCTTTGCATCCGCGACCTTCCCTAGACCGTGGAAAAAGCCCACATCGGCCCAATTCCCAAAGTGAACCCGCCCAAGTTGTGATGATTTAAGACCAATCTCCTTAACGCCGTACCTAGCAAAAGTGACAGAATCAAGTAAGTGAGACTGTCGACAAAAACCAATATGGCGGACTCCAAAATGTGGGAAATCTATATACCTGGTCAGAATGTCCGATCAGATCCTGCAATGGCTTGAAAACTAAGGCTGTTTTGTCTACCTATGAGCCCCTGACTTTCGTAAAGCTATTGATATCCTATCACACCTAGTGGCTTGTCAAAACCTGAAATGAATGGGTGCTAAACGCCAAACGCTAGCCATTGTGCTCGATTTTCTGTCTGATAGACAGCAAAAGTATTTGCTTTGCACGAAGAGGACTGTGACTCAGAGTGGAGTAAAACAACCTGCGGTGACCCGCAAGGGACGAAACTGGCGGGAATAACGTTTCTTGCCATCATCAACTACTTGCTGGTAGAACATAACGACAAATACAAATTTGTCGACGATTTGTCGCTTTTACTCGCCTATCTTCAGCATGGCAATGACCCCACCAAGCAATTCCCCGAAATCACTTTCAATCTACTAAGTTCACAGTACTCCGATACGAAACTGGCTATTAACTCTGCTAAAGTCAAAAATACTTAGACTGAACCCGCTAAAGAGAGACTTCGGCCCCCCTGAAATTCCTTTCCCTGTTGTGAGTGAGGTGAAAATACTAGGTGTCATTTTCTAACATGATTGCACCTTTACTACCCATATTATTATTGGGACCCGTAAAGCTAACATATCTATGGAAACCTGGAAAATGCGTCCCTTTGGGTGCAACACCCACTGTCTTCTTTGGGCATACCTGTGCTACGTACGCCCCATATTCAAATACGCCTGTCCCGTCTGAGCCCGTCAGTATTAAGAACCGCCAATCTAATGCAGGAACCGGAGTCAGTTCAAAAATGGGCAAATAGGATCATCTTGAGTAATAGAGAGATTTCCTACCACGATACCCTAGCGACCCTTGAACTCCAAAGTTTGGAACTCTGTTTGGGTGACCTTATCCTGAGGAATGGCAAAATGCTTCTGTCTAACCCTGCTCACCGTGACATTTCACCCCCAAAAGCCCTGACAGTCATCAGTACGAGACGGAAGCTAAAATTTGTGTCTGTGCGTGCTCGGACAAACCGCTACTAAAACTCCTTCGTCCCTTTGTTTACATCATTATATAGTAGTACATAATAATATGTTCTGTAGTTCAACATCAAATTAGCCATTTGAGCTACGATTGTTGTTTAAATAAACCTTTCTCTATCTCTCTACACTAAAAAGGTAAAAGAGGTCTTGCCTCTTTTTATGCTAAAAATTCAAAGCGAAGCTTTTTCTCTTGCTATGGGTTTAGAAAAAAAAACAAAAACAAAAAGGAGTAGTCGTATCAAATCAAGCTGAAGCGTTCTTACAGAAAATCACTCTTCTCTCAAATAAACTTCTTCGAGAGAACCAACCACTTAGGAGACTGGAGGCATTTTAGGTTAAAATCTGGTATACAAAAATTAGAAAAAAAGATATTAGTTTAACCAGGCATATGTCCGAGAGGGCACCCTTTTCGTTCAGTAGTCTCTAAATCACAAATTCCTTCCATATTTTTCTAAAATTGCCAAATATTGAACCAAATGATTTAAAAATGCCCCCATCCTCTTTGAAAAAACTTGCGTATATGTTCAAGCTTATCCCACCTCATCATTTCTCAAAACATCACTATATTAACAAAATTTTTACTCGGAATTTTATGAGAGATTATACGTCGATTACCGCTAGCCGCAGCAATTAAAAAAAATCCCTGATTCTACCCTGAATTACAGTTGAAGGTAGAGTAAGAGTACCACGCACTTATGCAGTAAATATCTGTAAAGCTTACTAGTCTAAGAGTTCTGTAGGGAGCTTCCCTCCCCGTCCCACTTATATGACAGATTCAGAAGTCTTAAAGAGTTCTGTTTCAGACATATCCTATAAGCATACGAAAATCTAGCTAGTAAGACGGCTGTAGTTCTATCTACACTTTCCAGATAAGAATTTCAATCAGTTGAAGATAGATAAGACATTTTTATTGCTCAAATAAAAGACAAAATAAAGTCGAGAAGTTACAATAAAACTGAGTCATAAAACGGCACAAAACCTTATAGTCTAGGGTATTCACTATTTAGATAGACTAGAACTTAGAAAAAAGACACAGTACACCTCCCAAGAATGTCACAGAATAAGAATTAAATTAAGTAAAATGACCAAAATGAGTCTTATGCAATGTCAGATACGACAGTGGTCAATCCTGTGCCATTGAACGTTGTTCGATACTGCTCTGGTAAGGCATATTCAACCTAAAATATAAAACAAAACAAAAATACTGGTTGATTCAAAAGTATACGAGAAAACTAGCATCAAAAAAAAAAAAGAGAGAGAGAGAGAGAGAGAGAGAGAGAGAGAGAGAGAGAGAGAGAGAGAGAGAGAGAGAGAGAGAGAGAGAGAGAGAGAGAGAGAGAGAGAGAGAGAGAGAGAGAGAGAGAGAGAGAGAGAGAGAGGAGAGAGAGAGAGAGAGAGAGAGAGAGAGAGAGAGAGAGAGAGGAGGAGAGAGAGAGAGAGAGAGAGAGAGAGAGAGAGAGAGAGAGAGAGAGAGAGAGAGAGAGAGAGAGAGGAAGAAAAAGCTACTTACATAGTCACCATTGTCTTTTGGCACAAGAATATTCATTTCGGAAGACTTGGATGACACTACAACAACGTTCAATGAATCCTTACTCAAATAGATTTGACACCCGTCAGTTTTGTCAATACTAATTGTTGGAACAACACCGGTGACCTAGAAAACAAGCAATAAATCTGAGAAAAAACTGCATTCTAGAAATGGAACGACACCTCCAACATTTTTCTTTTTCGATTTGACTCCTTCGTCTCATTTGAATATGATTTTTATTCCTATTCTTCACCAGTTTGAATGTGCAATATTTTCAGTGTGTTTTATCAACAAAATCATGAACGAGAAAATAGATGACAAAACTCAAATATTACCTAACTTCTACTTGCCATATAACGAACTCAATACAACTCCATCATTCAACTGAGTCCCAATAACTACCGAATCACACATTTGTTATATTTTAGCGACGAAGACCACACTGCTTTTCCATAACAAACAAATACAACGTAGAGACAATAGGGAAAATTTTTTAAGACAATGGAAATTATTTATGTAGATATTTCGGCCCTATGTCCAAGGGCCGTCTTCAGCACAATACAAGAATAAGAGAGAAACTATATATATGGCGAAAAGAAGAAATGAAGAAATATAAACTCATTCAAACTAAAGAGAATAAAATGATTAGATGCAATTTCTTAAAGCTAATCTTGCTTGTCTAGCAGCCCTGTCTCAAAGGCCTTTTCGTAGTTGGTTCAGTACTATTATAAATTGGTTTAGTAAAATATTTTGTTAGATCATTTTTAATTAAAATTTGAGTATAAAGAATTTAGTGAGTATTCCCCCAAGTCCCTGTTCAAAGAAATATTTTTATTATTTTGAGATTAATTCAATTGATTCTCGAACCACCTGTTTTATTCCCAAATCATTACTAATGAGTGAAGAATTTTCAAAAAGAATCATGTGGGACGGATTATTAAATATATGCCAACCTAGAGCAGAATCAAAGGAGTTGTTGGAACCATTTGAAGTTAAGGCCTTGTCTATGTCCTTTTTATGCTGTTGTAACCTTTTGTCTAGATTCTGATGGGTCCTGCCGACATAGTATTTTCCGCAATCACAGGGTATTTGATAGACCCCTCTTTGGCGAGTAACTGGGGTCTTATCTTTACCCGAATTTAAGAAATTGATGATTTTAAAATTGTTAGTAAAAACTACGTACAGATTATTTTTTGTGCAAATATTTTTTAATTTTGTTGTAATCTTTGGGATATACGGAAGATAGACAATATTTGAGGGCTTATCAGTAGCCTCACATTGTGAAGTATCTTCTTCGATTTTACAAGAATGTCTTTTTATTCTACGGCTAATTATTTTATTTACATTCCTTTCCTTTCCTTTTGTAAATAAAATAATTAGCCGTAGAATAATTCGTTGAAGATCCTTCAACGAATCTAAAACAGAACTTCTGTTCTTCAATGGTTCAAAAAATGAACTTTCAATTAACCTCTCCGTTAAAATTGGCGACACTCTGATTAAGCCTTGTGAGTCCCTTACGTATCTTGGGCCTTCCTATTTCTTCTACATTGAAGGACACACGCTCAGCACCTGCACCAAACCACCTCTGTTCCCGTCTACGAACGTCTTACGGATTACTTGTTGCCAATAAGTATCGTTTCATAAACCGTCCTCTCGTTACCACCCGGCTATACAATGCTTTTACTACCCCCCATCTGCTTGCTCTTGTTCCTTCTGGAAAATATTCAAAGCTACCGAAAAGAGAAAGCCATTTGCAGCGCATTTTTACAGATATGATAAGTTTCTCCTGCGTCTCCCTTTGTGGCAAAGCGATGGCGACATCTCCAGGAAATATAAGGTCACCAACCCTTCCATGGCCATAGAGAGTGATAGAATCTCCAAATTCAGTAACCCATGTTTTAAAGAGCCAACCACCCCTGGACTAGTGTTATTTTATAATATTTGTAGTGGAAGTGTATTTAAATTTTTGTGCTTTTCTTTCTTTTTCTTTTATATAACTCCGTCTTTTCCGTTTTTGACGGGTAATAAATTAATAATAATAATAATTACATGTGTGCACTGCCATTTTCTAACGTTAGACAGAACGCTTGTTCAGTGCCCTCATAGATTTGAAAACAGATAAACGAAACTGTTTGGCGAAAATATCGGTTGCGTGTAGTCTTCAGTACCAAAGTGGGAATTGAAGAGACTCAATCTCAGTTCCTCTTTCTCTTGTCCTTGACCGTGAAATGACGAAGCGTTCTGTCAAATGTTAAAGCTTCTGCAACTGCTGAAGAAGCAGCTACGCTTATTTTCTGGTTTTGTGGCTCCCCCTAGGGTCGTAGGTAGGTGTGCTTTGTTTAGCTGATATTGAGCCTCTTCGTGGCAATTTTTTCAATGACATATTTTTTTTGTATAATTGAATATAATTGAAACTTGAAGGCTTTATTTTTTTCCTGCACAAGTATTAGTACGAACAAGTTTGTTGCAAATACATATTTGATCATTCGAAAAATTATTTTTGGCTCCCCCATCCCAAAATACTCCCTTTTTGGTGCAGAATAAATTGAAAAAGCTGATTTGCACTCTAGGATTTAAGCAGGCCTAAGTGTTTGAAGCTAGGTAGAACCGCCGGACCGAAAAGGCTTTTGAAACACCAGTCAAGAAAATAAAAACTGTATATATTTCAACCAATCAGAGAAAGAACGGATTGGCCAGGTATCCTAAACAAAAATTCTTTTTATTTATTTAAGTTTATCTTTTTAAACCGAATCTTACGCATGGGGACCTTTATAGTATTTGTCCGGGATAAATTTTTAACGTATTGAATTGTCTAGACGATTTTTCCTGGGAGAGGAATAATTTCTCTGTGGAGATGGAGCTGGATTTCATGGCATTTTTAAAAAACTGTTTGACATAAAATAAAAGATTTTTTCCGTCTGAAAGTACGCCCAAGGAGCAACATTAAAATGAACAAAAAAATATTACACATATGAAGGGGATAGCCCCCTTTTTCTTTACGCTTAAGTTCAGATTTAGTCCTGATTCTGTAAGAACAACTTCCAAAACAATTGAAAAATGAGAAGCTTAAGTACTAAAAAACTTCAGCATGAATAGTTGGGCGTTTAGAAGGGGACAGTCCTCTCACTATGTTATCGTTTCTATTCGTTTTAATTTTTAATTCTGTTCCTTGCTTTCAGATGATTCTTTAAAATTAAATTTCTGGTGTAAGTTCATGTCTTGCCGAAGAATATTCATTAATATCGAGAAATCATTGCACATGTTACTGCTTTGTATGAGATTTTTGCCTTTCTATAGGCTACTTTATTTTCGTCGTCTTTCTGAAAATAAATGACATAAAAATCTCGTTTTCGGGCAATGGGAATAAATCAGCAAAGATAATATAGAACCTAAAGCAACAAAATTGCAGTGTCATTCAGCCTATTTTTTTTAATTTATTTAAAAATAGTTCTGAGGTTTTGTCTGCAATACCAGCAAAAATCGTTTTTGGCTATGGGTTCCAATCCTGTACCCTAGCTCTAGAACCTATTCTGTTAAAAACTTGATTTAGTAGGCGGATCCAAGCCCTACTTGAGGCTGAAAACGAAGCTATAACCAATTTTGGCTCCCAAATTTTGTAACAAAATTCCATTTTGAACTTGCCCCCGAAAATTCCCCGAATCTTGAAGACTTGTCCCCGAAAACTCCCCGAATTTCTTAAACTTGTCCCCGAATTTTGAGATTCGAGAGTGGAAGCCCTGCATGTAATTAAAGCTTTGCATTATATGACATATCACCTCCTCTGTTCATCCCAAAACGTTAAAATAAAAGCCAAACTCTTTGGAACTTTAATAAAAGTTCGTATAAGTATATACTTAAAACTAAGTATATTAGTCGAAATACTCCTTCCAAGGTCGGATAAATCATTTAAGAAAAATCAATTTTAGAAAAATTGTTTATAAAAGAAGGCAAATAATTATGTATTTATTTTTTTTTATCTAGCTGGTACAGATGGGAATTCTCAGTTTGAATAAGTGGAATGGCATTGATTTTTCTGTCAAACTTTTACTAATAAAATGTTGATAAAAAGTAGAAATTCACAAAACCTGAGTTAACCACGGAAACGTAATGCAACTACAGTATTACTTCGGAATTTTTCACCTTCTCAATACCAACCAGTCACAAAATATAGCCATGTTTTTGTATAGGGGTAGCATATATTTGTCCATAAAACTGTCTAAAGCCATATATACCACTAAGAATTTTCATACTTCTTTTGATACATGTCATTCAATCATATTTCCACGATTAGTTGTTTATAAATCAAAATTTTTACAGGGCATTTCTCTTGCTTAATGCTGAATCTGAGTAAAATTTCAAATTTTTATTTCTGTGCTCAAAAGACGCATCGAAATTTAAACGTTTGAATTGAATATCTGAAAACCTCAAGATTAAAAAAAAATAATTAGAAATATACCAGAGCTAAAACCCTGAGAATTTAAATCACCAATTTGTACCTATCAGTCTAGTACAAAAATATCAATATCAATCTAGTACAAAAAAAGCAAACCCATAATTATTTGTTTTTTAAGGAATATTTTGACTCATATATTTAGTTTAAAGCAAATAACTACATGCATCTTTATTAGAGTTAATATTTTTCTGACGATTTTGGTCTTTATTCGAATATTTTAGGATGAATAGAAGAGGAATTACTAACGAAGAGCTCTAGACTGACAGGACTCTAGATTGACAGGACCTAGCCATTATAAACATTCACCGAAATATTGAGGTAGACATCGATGTTTAATAAATAGATATGGCGGGAGTAGAAATAGAGAAATGGACTTTTTCTTATAAAATTGTGAATTCCGTATTTCAAGCAAAATATATCGAACTTTAAAACGTGGAAAGTTCATAATAACGTTAAATACGTTATTATGAAAAATAATATTTTGATTTGTAAATTTGTGAGATTTCGTCAAAGTTGACACTGTTTATTAAAACACTATTTTTAAAAAGAAACAGTGATTAGTTAATGTTTTACTGCCTATACTTAAAACCCTCGTTTTAAATGTTTTCTATGTATTTCTATCTCTTCGTTCTGTTTTTCTTATTACATTCCTAAAAGAACCAGTATTTAATGTTTAATAAATATTTTACGAATATACAAGTTGTATCTTTATTCTCATTTCCTACTCTTCATTACTACCATAGTTACTAAGCGATGCCACAAAGTTAGGTGACATGCTAAATAATTTGACCTATACAAATTGTCACAAAGAGTGTATGACCCCAAAAGATGGCTCAAGACCATTTTTTTTTTTTAATTAAAAGCTTAACTCACTCGCTATAGTGGTCGCTATATACAGAAAATATTAAATATCATTATTTTTTATAGATGGTGAGCAGCTTTTTATTTTTATGTTTCTTTGTCGCGGGATGGTTTTTATAACTTGCTATTTTTTGTATCAAGATTTTTATACCATTTTAATTACAACAGATTTATTAGCACTTATAACCCTCACCAGACTTTTTTTTAAGACTTTTTATAAGACGAATATATGGTTTTGAGGAATTTCCTTTCTTCTTTAGCAATGAGAGAGTTATTAAGGTTTATGAGCGCTAAGTCATACCATTCCTCTAGCTTAGTCCCAAACGGTAAAAAGGAAATAACAAACTCCAACGAAACTGCGAACAGAAGTGACTGGTAAAACCAGATGGTAGGGCTTCAGTCCATGGGGAAATGCCCCTTATTCGGATTTTTGAATTTCTACTTATTATTCTAAGAAGATACTTTAATAATTAAAGCAAATTTAGACTTTAGTTTGGTAATCTTCATTTTTTTTCGCAGCTGTGTGTAGTATTTAGTTTATTTTTTTTGTTATTATTTTAATTTTTTTCAATTTTCAGTGAACACCGTCTATAGAGTTCGGTTATTTTGTCGAAAAACGACAAACGAAGACAAATTCTATGAGTTTTGGTCTTTACTGATTTCTCAGCAATTTGTCCAGAGTTTCTTTTTTCCCTTTTTTCCAGGTTTAATATAACCCTAGTAGCCAATTCTACCTTTGCTAAGGATATAACATTTCAAACCTACTGTTTCTTTTTATACTTTTTTCCTTCATGCAGTCCTGATCTGTGATCGTTGCGTAGTCCAGTTCTGACATAACTGAACTCATCGGGATAACTAGATGGAGATAACTAGGGCTACAAGAGATCATCATTCCTCAGTTAATATATATTACAACACTCGTAATTTTTAGCAAACTCTCACCTGCATTTGTGTGCTTTGACAGTTCACAAATTCCATGGACGATACTACAGAATCAAAGACGACACCCACACGCTTACATGAATCCATGACAATGGAATTGATTTTCCCCTTGACCTGGATCGTTGAATTTTCACACTTGAAAATATAAACAACTTGGTTCATTTCCGTTTCAGTTATGACTAGATTTGACTGATTCTTCTGGTATTCCTGAAAAAAAAAAACGATATTAATAGAAAACAGGCCGAAAAAAGAGAGCAAAACTGACAGAGAGAGACAAAGAGAGAGAGAGAGAGAAAGAAAGAAAGAAAGAAAGAAAGAAAGAGAGAGAGAGAGAGAGAGAGAGAGAGAGAGAGAGAGAGAGAGAGAGAGAGACCCCTATTACGTTTTATTTGACATTTCCTCAGACTTGTTTCTACTCTTTTTTCTTTCTGCTTTGTTTTTCTTTCATGATAATACAATGACCGAAAAATCAAAGTCAATACAGTAGAGTTGACTTAATAAAGAACCATGTGTCTCCCCTAAGTTACTTATTAATAATTTTCCCCTGACCATTTCGAATAGGACAGATGGGCGTATAAACTTGGGAAGCACTTACTCGTACTTGCAGCAGCACACAAGTTTCATCAGCTCTCCCTGGCGCTTAGAAGTTGACATACTTGTTGTTTTCACGTATATTTATCATGGGTCATGAGGTTGAATATCTGAAACCATGAGGATTTCAATCATCTTCCCAGTCAGGGAAAGTCACCTAAGGCTCCAGATTGTTTTTGATCGATGCTAGTAATGTTTTAACCTCATGACTCCCGAATTGCTTGTCAAAAGACGGTAGTGGTGTATAGGTTAATGATTTTTCATAAAATGTTTTGTGAGTCGTCGGTAAACCTTCCCACCCAAATAAGTAAATGTTTGCTTAAAATGTCCATTAATTCGTTTTCTTGAAAGCTACAGTTTCTGATCTCTTTATTTTGGACCTTATCGGCAAAGTACAGAGAGCAGTGGCTTCCGTACAGCAGCACTGATTTGACCATTGATTCTTAGCCCTGGATTTTGTTGTAAAGGTGAATTTGGCCAAGCGGGAAAAACGACTGCAGCCAATGTAAAGGGTGTTGTAGGATGAACCCAGATACTTGAACTTCAGTGACTCCCAAATTAGGGAAAAGGCTCATGCGATTGTGGTGCACTTTTTATGAGTCATAAATGATTAAAGGGTAACTTGTTTGGCCCTTTTTGCCACCAGACAGGCCTTGGACCCATGGCTTCGGATATAAATCGACAGCTATTTCACTTAAAAGAGTTTTTGAAAGGTGCAAAAAATGTGCCCCTCCCACTTCAGAGATCAGATTATGTACGGATACCAAGGCAGTGTAACTAGGATACTAGCTTCTGATCAAGTTCGGTAGAGATCTACCAACTTCATACAGTAGTTCCACAAATGATAATACTCCCAAACACCTCCCTCGCTTCCCACAACCTATGATCATAGCTGGTCTTGCTTCAGTCTACTTCTGAGGCAGAGCTTTACATGCCTGAAAATTTTCAAAAATATATTCAAAATACAAAATCAAATAATAGGTATTCCTACATTGACACTTCTTGAATCTTTTTCCTTGGAATTTAGAAAAAATACAGAATTCCCATGTCAAGTCCCTAAGAGATAACCATGTTCTAAAGGGAACTGAAAAGGCATGATAATTAAGAAGTTTACTTTCGAAATCAAGGCAGTTTTGTTTTTTATTTGTTTACACATTAGAATAAAAATGTTCGATTTTTTTTTTAAATTACAGCAAATTTTATAAACATTAGAGGAAATTTTGCTCTCCGTTCAATGATTCCCGCATCTGAAAATTTTCAAATTTTAATCTTTTACCGTCGTCAAGCAACAGATTGCTGATCACTAGAAAAAAAAAAAAACAGTAGTTTTAATCCATCACGCTAATACAGCCTTATCACTGAAAAAAATACGGTAAATCTTGAATAAGAAAACTTTATAAGCACTTTTTAACTATATCCTGGTGCGTCGATCTTTCCACGTTCTTTTGAATAAAAGTATAGATGTATACGTGTTATTCTTGAACCGTCCTTCCAAATTTTTAATTCATGTGGTTTCTCAGCATTTCCTACGAGATAGGAAGATAGATAGGTACGAGATAGATAGATACGATAGGTACGTGAACGACGTTAGACATGAAAGGAGACAAATAAACTAAATTTATTTTCAAAATATCAGTTCGGATATACGGCAGATTGTTCAACAGAACAAACAGAAGCGGCTCTTTCTATCAAGCTTAAACAATAATTGCCGTTAATTGACCGTTTTCTTTGATTAAAAAAAAAAAAAATTCGGTACTTGAAACATGGGATCGGCAATCGTTTTTAGCTGCAGATCGAGATCCACCAAAATACAGGGACTTCTGGGTCAATGAAAACAGTATGTTAATGAATATACGTTCATCAAATGTACTTTTGCCCCCCCCAAAAAAATCACGAAATTAAAAACTTTAACATAAATTTAAAAAAAATCCCGTGAATTGGCGTCATTACTTAAATTGTCATTACTGCATCTTTATCATCGAACTAAAAAACTTTTTTTTGATATATGTTTGCATTTTAAAATTTTAATTGAATTTTACACTTTATAACTATTTCTTTGTGTTACATTTTTGTTTCTGAATTAAAGTGGGTCACATGACCTAAAACCAATAGCCTATGGGTCATAGGTTGCCAGCCTATGCTTTACCATGATATTCTTTTTATATGGAAATGCGAATATCTAATGGAAGTGCAAGTAAAATGTCTATGTGAACATAAGTACTTTAAATGAAGACATAAGTAGAGGTGTTTAAGATGTTAAAACATTTTTATGTTGGGAAAATGGTCAACTGCTAAAATTTACTCACAACTATCCATTTTTTCCCATCCAGTTCCATCTTGGGTGGCTTAGAAGTTGGCGTGGATACTAGAGATGCTTTAGACACAGTTTCCCCCAACGGCGCTGCTTTGAAAGGTGCAGGCCCAGACCTAAGACTGGGATTTTTATGCGTTTGCATGTCCTGAGTAACCTTCTTCAGCCCGCTCGTGATCGCCTCTCCTTTGTTCAACTCTGAGAAAAGTTTATTTCGAGCATCTTCTGCTGATTCTTTAGGTGTAGATAAGTCCAAATTACCCATTGGTGGTGGAGGAGGTGGTCCTGGCATCTGCAGGGCAACTAAAAAGTTTTCTTTTCAGTAACAGTTAAGGAGATACTTTGAAGAAAAGCAAATATGTGGAAAATTTCGGAAGGGAGGAGAAGAAGAAGAAGAAGATTTCATACCCAAAATCAACTTACGATTTACTCCAAACATTTCTGATTTATAGTATTTACCTTTTTGTTAACTACGAGGTATTAAAGAAAAGAGAGAATTATAAAAGAAACAAAGGATTTTTTTTGATTATATATATATATATATATATATAGCTCAATGGAAGTTATTCGTATAGTGTTCCCTATTTTGACAGAAATTTAAAATGTTCAATTGCTGGAACATTTGCATACAATTTTTTTTCTCTCTTCTAATTCGACAAATAAATTTTTTCTGATGGATATAATAATACCCTCTTGGAACTACAGACCCCAAATCTTGTGAGTACAAAAGATTTCTCTTGCATTTTCTATTTCATAAAAAACCTGCCAATAAATTTTTTCACTTTATTGTTTGATTATTTGCTTGATTAAGGCTTTTAATCAAAATGGAGGGTTTTATATATCTTTATAACCTAAAGACCAATCGATCCAATATCCAATATATCCAATATTGATCCAATATATCCAAACCATTATAACAAAAACATACCGTACAATACAGTTTTGTTTCGGCAGCAGATTGGCAATGCGTTACTGTTTTGAAACTAATCAATGCATAGCTCATTTGGATTGAAGTCATCAAGTACAATGTGTTGAATTAGCCCTCCCCCACCTCCTTCTGGAGTTGAATCACCAGTCTATTTGCAAAAGTGAAAACAAGACTAAACCTTTTAATGAATCACAGCGTTCCATTGAAAGTTAGACACCAAAAAAAAAAAAAAAAAAAAAAAAAAAAAAAAAAAAAAAAAAAAAAAAAAAAAAAAAAAAAAAAAAAAAAAAAAAAAAAAAGGTTCTTTCCCCAACATCGATGAATCCACGAAAAAGGGCTCAGAGGGGTGTGATCATTTATAATTACCAAGAGAAAAAAGTTCCCAATGAATAGGAGGAAAATACAGAGGAATGTGTCCAACTTTGCACCAGATCCGGCCGGATTAGTTTCTACGACATGATTCAAATGACAGACATACCCACCCCTAATGAACATTCGTAACGGAGAAAGACCTTACCTTTTGGTTGAACAGATGGAACACTAGCCGTTGCCGATTTTCCAGACGGGTTCCACATCAGTCCTGTTGTATGATGTTGTTTCACATAAGCTTGAAGGTCGTTCAACGTTTGAATCCACACTTTGACCCAATCAACATGTGTTTTGTCCCTAAGATATCAGCAAAAATAACAAAGAAATGGTAAAAAAAACACTGAAAATTTTGAATGAATTCTCAGTGTAAACAACTATATATACCTTTCTTCCTATGCATGTCTTAAGAATACGAGGATTGATTTTCATTTTACTTTGAACTGCAAGAAAAATAAGAATAATAATAATGTATCAAAAATGTTGAAGAAAAATAAGGCAAGAATATTTCGAAATTTCAATAGTTTATATCCCAGCTATGCACAAATGTGATCCTATAAGGTTCCTTCAGGAATATTTTCAGCTGTACGATGCTTAGACTGGTCAAAAAAATTACTAGTAAACTAGCACCAAAAAAATTCTGATGAAGAATGTGTTTAAAACTGAAATTGAAAAACACTAAGAATATCATTTTTATATAAATAAAATTTAAGCAGCAATCCTCCTTGCAACTAGATGATTAGCAGTAAGCTATCGAATAGGCAGCACGCCATGAGATATGAAAAAGTTTTAGATGTTCCTTTAAATAGCCCATTCTTTCTTCAAAAAGTGAGTTTTTGGTGTTCTCTTTGTTACTAATTTCGTTATAATGTTTGGTATTATTATATCTTAGATTAACTGCTTCTTTGTAAGAGTTTGCTTTATCCTCATTGTGAGGTATATGAAATGAAGCAAATTTACATCCTTTTTCACTTAGAAAAGGTTTTACTAACTTCAACTCGCTTTAAATTGTGTTACAACCTGTTCACCCAAATCACGACGGTCAGCAAGCTAAAAAAAAAGTGTCTTTCCATTCTCACTCGCTACACACTCTGATGATATCTCTAAGCTCTTATCTGTATATCTGTATCTGTATATCTGTAACATACAGCTGCATATACAATTCAAAGAAGAAGGCGGAAGATCAACCGAACTGGCAGCATAGACTACTAAAGATGAGGCTGGGCATGTGATAGATAATTAATAAAGATGAGGTTCTAAAAGGAAGAGGATAGAATTTTACAACTGTCATCCTGCACACATTCCTAACTTATCAACCAACATTACATGACAACAACCAATATACCCCAGCCAACGACCCAGCTCTGGCCATACTACTACTACTGACAACTCACCACAGCACCAAGCCGCCTGACGCCAACACAGCTACGCACGCTCCTCATCCATTTGAAAAGAAATTGTGAAAAAAAATTTAGGATACTTCCTGCATTTTTTCAAAGTAAAAATACAGCTACTACCTGTTGTTAACAAAACTATATCCTGTCAATAAAAAAATTTGTATCAGTAGAATGCATAAAGAAAAATCACATAAAGTCATATAAAGAAAAATCATATAAAGAAAAATCATATAAAGAAAAAGTGCAAACATACTTTTCCTTCCAGTCTTTTAGAACACGGTTGGTATAAAATTGGCCAGCATCATTCATTTCCTTGACATAGGGTGCAGGTGCCGGGGTAACAGCAACCCATCCCAAGGCCGGAATACCTTCTGATATTGCACTTAAGTGATTAAAAAAGGCTGATTTTCGATTTTTCTCTCTGAAATCTTGGATGGACTGTATCAATTCGGAAACGGGAGCTAAAATTTTGACAAGTTCCTCCTGTGATGGCTGCTTTGATTTAGATGCAATGACCAGCACACCTCTTTCGGCGCTAAAAAGGAAATATAATGACAAGTCTTAAATATTTTAACATTTTCTAAATATATTTTTAAATGAAAATCTAAAATGGCTAAAAAATGGTCAAATATTCGGTAAGATATAAAGGAGTATTCAAGAACAAAACCAAATTAAAATTTAAATGTTGATTTTCAGTAAATGATGGGTGAGACAGAAAAGATAGAGCTAGAGAGGGAAAGACCAAGCAAATGAGAAAAGACCAAAATCCCTATAAGGAGAATACACTAACCTTTTCTTATTTAGTAATAAGGTTTATTCAGTTTCAGGTAAAAATTTAGCATTATTTTGTGTTTAGCCTTCCGAGATAATAAGACTAGATTTCACGAATGCTGCCATATTTTAATAGCGCTCTTAATTCTAAGCTGTCATGAAGTTGAAAAAATGCCTACAAGTCAAAAATAGAATTCATCTAAATCCCCCCCCCCGCGGAATATTCCCAACCCCAGTAAATTCACCTTAAATGTAAAATTGAACAGCCAAAGGGAAATTAAGACAAATAAAACGAACAAAGAAAGTGTATAACTGTATATCAGCTATTATAAACGAGAGGCGGTGGGTCCTTGTGTAAGCAATGTTCAAATCACCTAAATCTCAATGAGCCTTCTGACATACATAAGAAGGGGTATGAGGGGGGGGGGGGGGTGCAGGAATTAATCTCTCACCTCCCTAAATTTGGGTTCAGCCTCAATAAGGGTGCTGCAGGATGATACATCCTTTCTTATTGCAGCAAATGTTTCTGAAATTTATATTAAAGCTTCATTTAACTAAACTAATTTGCTTCAAATTTCATAAAAAAAATTTCAATGATGTGCGAGTGCGTATCAGCTATTATAAAGGAGGGATGGTTAATTTTATTTTTTAGGCGGAGGGGAGGGGGTAGATGCCTCAACGGGTGCATTTTAGTGCTAAAACTTATTAACCCTTCAGATAAATATAGAATTAGTTCTAGGCGACGGGGGGGGGGGAGGAGGTAAAAATTGATATTTGATCCATCTTGATTTATTGAAATATTTCTGGTCTGCGCCTTTATTATGAAAGTAAAGAGTAACATAAACGCTAAAACGAGCAGAATTTATTAGGTATGGGAGGGGATCTGACCTCTTCTCAACCCCATCTCCCCTCTAGGTTGTAGAAATCTTGGAGAAAGCCTATTCGATCAAAAATTGAAAGTTCTAGTACCTATTTGTAAAAGTCAAAAGTATTTGGAGAGCAACAAACCCCTGTCCTAGAACCCTTTTTTTATATCTGGTCCTTTTGTAACCCCTTAGCAACACTTCGAAGTTCCTACTTTGTTTCGAATAGTGGAAGATATCAGTAAATTTGCATCAAAGGATGGCAAGAACGCCCCAAGCCTATGGGATAAGGGCTGTAGATTATGCGAACTGCCAATTCTTAAATGGGTATATTTTACAGTGGAAAAAAGGGGGATCTTGGGAGTCCAGTGGCATAAAAGTTTTAGTGATTATTTTTTGGGTCAAAAACGACATCGAAATTTTGCCAAGGGAAGGGAGAGGTGTTAGAAGCCAAGAAATGAGCAAAAAAAAACCCTTTTCCTAGTCAATTAAAAAAATTTCAGCCGTAAGCCCTTTGGTCAAGGGGATTAATGTACAAAAATTTGTTTGAATCTGGTCCCTCTTCTAATAAAGGGGCATCAAAAAAGCGCCAAGTTTAATTGCCTTGGGACTTATATGAAACTTGAAACTTTGAACTAAAGGGACTCCAATGGAGAAGGAAAAGAGAATAATATATTGCTTCTCCTCAAAATAAAGCCCCAAAAGGGTCCAAAAAGTGCAAAAATCAAATGGAAGGGCTATTTTAGAACTTGGAAGTGGGATCATTCGATTGAAAATTGAAACTTCTTGTGTCCTTTTAAAGGTCAATAGCTACTGAAGGACAATCAGCCTCCCTCTCGGTTCTTTTCCGGCGAACCGGCACTCCTCTAACCCCTATGATATCAAATCAAACCTTGAGATATTTGTTTTGTTCAAAAAATTCGAAATGTCTAACAAAATTGCTTTCGAGGTTGAAATAACACCCACAGCTTTAATATTAAACTTTACCTTACCCTGCTATGATAAATCAACCCCTCCCCCCAGAAACACAAAAATATGATTGAAATAAAATATGATGCAAAAATAAATACTATTTTCAACATTACATATGAGTATTCTGCCTATATTTTGGAATTTTGGTAGAATACTCAACAAATCCCTCTTTTCATAATTATTTTTTTTTTGTCAAATTTTCTCCTCCAAGCCAAGTGAATGACGCGCTGGATTTGGAATCCTTTGTCCTAAGGGCGAAGATTCAATTCCTGGTGTCATCAGTTACTTGATTTGGGAGGGGGGTCAGTGGCGTGACTCTGTAAGCTCAGCCAGAGTCGACCCAGCTCTAAATCGGAACCGGGGAAAGGTAAACAGGAAGGGTGTGCGAAAGCACAGGGTGACTGACCCCCCCCCCCATTGCACTTCCTAACTGAAGGGCTTCGAGATGGAGATCAGCACTGCCGGTTCGGACTTTAAGAAGTCTAGTGCCGTATCATTTACCCTTTTTTCCCTCAAAGGCTGCTCTACTTTGCATTTTGGGAGAATATTACCGGCGGGATTTGTCTGCAGAATAAGCCTAGCACCGTCAAAAATTTACTACAGTTTTAAATTCTAAGATTCTACCGCCCTAAAGGAATTCAAAAACGGAATTCACGAGATGTACTTATCTTAATGGCGCAGTATGAATTGCTTCCTACCCCCTTCCTCAAGAGGAAATGATGATGGCGTAAGTACTGTTAGTTTACATCCAATAGCGTTCGAGCTTGTTTATTACTTACTTGAAAGCGTCAAAGACCATAGCTCCAACTTTACTGACATCTCCACCGATGGTATTGCTCAGTTCAACGAATTTCTTCAGTGGTCCGTTCAATAAAGTGTCGAAGGCTATAACATTAGGTGCTACCTCATCTGAAACAAATACAGCCTTTAGAAGACAATTTTTCAATGAAAACCGAAAATGAAATTTAATCTAGCAGAAATAATTTCTACATAAACCGTTAAATAAATATTTTTAAACTGTGATCCATCGTTTGTGAAAACATTAAACTTGTCTAATGAACCCTATAACAATATGAAAAAAGGACGATTTATTGCCCATTGCATTTAATACAAAAGTGTTGACTTAGTGAAGAGCGTTTTATCTTCCGTGTGTTATTTCTATAACCTTTTCTCCGGCCTTACAATTAAGGACGAATGAACAAATGAAACGTACATTCCTTAAGTGACTAAACCTGCCAAAGGACACCAAGTCACCCTTTATTTTCAATCAGCCCTAAATGGTATCACATCATAATTGTCACACAGGGTTACAGGGTTTTTGAAAGGGTTCAAGAAAGAGAGTGCTAAAAGTTCTATGAAGACTAAATACAAATATAAGACTAATAATTTCTGAGACCATGACTAATTATGATAAAACATAAAATCGCGAGGAAAGGAAGAAAACGAGGACAACAAAGAGCCAGTGAAAAAGTTGAAAAAATATACAAATATTTCGGTCAAGGCCTCCGGTTGACCGTCCTCAGTGCAAAATACACAATTTCATCTTACGTGAAGCATTCTTAAAGGCTAATCGCTTTCCAGGTACATTATTATCCGATATTCTATTTGATTGCACAACATAATTTTGTGGATGTATGTGAAAACGATCAGAATTAATAATATCTTCATAAATGGCAACCATTCGGTGTATGTGCTTTTTTTTTAAACTGCCTCCCTGAAAACTTGCATGATACCTTTAACGGGGACAATAACGGAGTTGTTGTCAAATAAAATGAAATGGTGTGGATTGTCGTACAAATGTTGAGCCAAGAAGGAATAAAAAACCTCAGCCCCATGGCCTTGTCTATTGAGGACCTATTTTCTCCCCTAATTGCTGTTTGGTTCATCCAATATAAAAACGGCCACAAGAACACGGAATTATATAAACACCACTACCCAGAACGGGCCTGGTTTTATCTTTGCCACTGTTGAAAAAGCTCTGTATTTCATTTGAATTTTTAAAGGTGACATTAAGTTTATGTTTTTTAAGGATTCTATTCAGTTTGTCACTCAATTTTGGAATGTAGGGTAGAAAAGTGAACAGTTTCTTCTCATCCACCAATGGGATGATATCTGCTGGGGTTTGTCGAGTTGATACATTCTTTCCTGCCCTTTTTCGTCTTTTGTTTATAATGGTTTCAAGTAATTTTATGGGGTACCCATTGCAAAATAATATGTCTTTAATTTAGTTCAATTTGGAGACTATGTGAGGCTCCGAGCATATTCTTATAACTCGGTCAACCAAAGAAATAACTACTCCTCTTTTTATGCAGGGAGAGTGGTTGGAGGAAAAATACAAATACCTGTGTTTATGCGTAGGCTTTCTATAAATAGAAAATTCAAGGCAAAGATCCTTATTAAAAATTAATACATCAAGAAAAGGAACTTTGTGTTTATCTTCTAGTTCTAAAGTGAACTAAAGATTAGAGCCCGAAGCGTTTAGACGAGTCAAGAAGGAGTTGGTTGAACGACTCCTTTTCATGATCCAACAGAGAAATAACATTATCCACAAACCGACCCCAGAGTCGGTGTTTCAGAAGAAAATTTTCCAAAGCTGAGGCTTCAATGAATCACCATATAAAAAGTTGCCAAAAAGGGTGAAAAATTGGCTATTATATCGGAAATATGAGGAGGAATCATTGTAAAGACGGAAGAGAGGCATAATAGTCTCTATATCCAGTGTATTGTAGTGCTGACTCAGTCAAACAAAAAATAAGTCTAAGCTGCGGGCTGAATAGATTCAAAAACAGTGTATTAAGGTTGACGTGCCTTCTAAAGACTAGAACATAAATTGTACTTTACCAAAAACAAAATATTTCTTTTTTTTTTACTAACTTTGACAAATTCTAAATTATTAAAATTTTAAGGAATGAATATCAACACCAATGCAACAGCACAAACACATAAAAAAAAAGACAGAAGGAGAAAAGGAAGACTTATTTCCTACATTAAAACACATAGGTCGAAATAAGGATAGTTTTCAGTTAAGTCCATATTACGTTCTGGTCTTTAGAAGGCACAGGGGAGTCGGCCAAACTTCCATTAGTTTCTGCTCGTTTCGAGTTTAAATCACTTACTTATTGTAATTTCTGTTCATTTCCAATTTCATTTATTTATTGATGGTGGTTAATAGTAGTTTTGCGCTTGAAAAAATAATCTGGATGCATTGCTACCGGTCTTTGGTTTAATGTAGCTCTTAAATTTTCTTTGAAAAGCTTCTTTTGTAGAAAAAAAGTTTTTCTTTCAAATTAATAATTGGAAACATCGATTCAATTTGACTGGTTTAGTATACAATTGATTTTCATTGCTGTTTTTTTCTTTTTTAATCTGTCTATTTCGAATGTATAGAAAAACAAGTGGCTAAAGAAGATAAATATAAGTAACCTGTTTAGTTTTCTGTATAATTTACTTATTTGAAATATCTCTATTCATTTATGTTTTAAATTTGCTCCCTACGTTTAACAGTTTTTTTCCTTTTATTCTTAATTCTTTAAATGACAGATAGCTGTAAATGAAACACAATGATTAGGTTTTTTTTAGTCTAGGTCCACAATGCTATTTCTATAGCAATCTCTATAGTCTCCATATTTCAGAGCATTCTCTTATAACCTGAGACCTTCCACCCCCCCCCCAAAAAATAACAACAACAAAAATTTAATTAAAAACTGCATGATGCATTAACGTAATTAAATACTAAATGGTCACAAGCTAATTACGATTATCAATCGTTATAATAGCATAATAGCATAACATGATTTATCCAGACGTGAAATTCTCGTGTTTTTGGTTGTGCTAACAATTAGCTTGACTAATAACTTTCGCTGACCATATGTCAGAAAAGCATGTCCTAGATTCCACTTTCACTTTTTCCCTCTGCTAAAACTATATACTTTTGACTAGCACAATATACGTCCCTTTTGGCGGGAACTAACTTATTTTGGCCTTCGGGGAACAATCGAGAGCGTTATTGTTAAGCGATAAAATGAACCGGAGGAGACTCGGCCGTCCTTTATACCTCCGCATGCCCCAGTGTTTTCATGTGACATCTACAACTACTACTACTACTAATAACTCACTGCAGCACCAAGCCGCCTGAGGCCAACACAGCTACGCACGCTCCTCCTCCAGCCTAATCTATTTAAAGCCTCCCTCTTTACACCCCCCCAGGAAGTTCCCATTTCCTTTAAATCTTTATTTATGACATTCTCCCAACCCAGACAAGGGCGACCTGCTTTCCGTGTAGCCCCAGACGGTTGGCCAAAAAGGACAATATTCGGTAATCTGTCATCATTCATCCATAGAACGTGGCCTAGCCATCTCAACCTTTCTTTCATTATAGCCCCAGAAAGCGGGATTGAACCACACTTTTCGTACAACCTACTGTTTGAAATACGGTCAGTCAGCCGGGTACCCAGAGCAATCCGTAGGCAATTTCTCTGGAAAACATCTAGTAAATTTTCATCTGCTTTTTGGAGTGCCCATGCTTCAGAGCCATATTTGACTACTGTCATCACTGTAGCTTCCAATATTCTAATCTTGGTTTGTACACTTATCTTTCTATTCTTCCAAACTTTTTTTTAACTGTGAAAAAACACCCTGAGCCTTAGCTATTCTACTTTTAACATCTTCATTGCTCCCACCATCTTTACTAATAATACTACCAAGGTAACTGAAGCTCCCAACCTGATCAATCTTTTCGTTACCTACAAATTTACGTCAATCTCCTGCAGACCCCCGGAAAACAATGGCACATTTTAAGTGGTCGATTCAAAATAAAAATGTCATTAATACATGTTAGCAGAAAAAATGGATATCATACACTTTCTTAGAATCAGAATGACGCAATGATTAATAATATGTAAATGGAAGGGCTCCAGGTAGAGCCTGGGGGAGCCCCTTTTCCAGCCTTGTATATATAGAAAAGTTGCACATTTTAGATCCATGATCATTCAGGGACCATATACGAAACCGTCCCCGATAATTATAAGTCAATCACCAAAAATTGTTTGAATCGAAGAAAATGTTCCAATGTAAAATATGGTAGTATCATAAAGAAATGAAAGTTGCCTTAAGGAGAAAAAATCTCGACCACTTGGTCATATAATAAATAACAAACAAACAAGATAAATATATGGACTGAGGAGCAGAGGGATCTGACAATCATAGATGAAACAGAAACAAACAAAACAGCTACAAAACTAGCTAAGTGCTTATAAGATATACACACAGGATTTTTTTAGGGGGGGGGACCAGGCTAGTAATAAAAAGCAAATATTATTTGATAATTTGAAGAATATGCACCTAAAAATTCGGAAAACCCCAGGATTCCAGGGAGAAGGGCCAAGCCCCCCTCCCGTGTTTGTCCCTGGTGCAGAGTAATTAGGTCCTTTATTTTCTTCTCACATATAATAAGAACAATCAGAAAAATTAGTATTGAAAACTGATGGGATAGAATATTTCAAACTGAATCGAGCTAATTTCAATAAAAAACGGTGGCGAAAAAGAATCTTCTACTACAAGCAACAAAAATATTAGAGACTTCACAAAAATTTTCCTCCTGCTCAAATTGGTGATACTGTAAGAATACGAATCCCTGATATCAACCGTGGTTGTACACACAGCCGAAATGTGTTAGCTGTTGTTGTTGGAATAGAACATTCCAACTTCAAGACCTTTCAATTTCCGTCCAAAGAAGTGTTCCCCTCATGTTATGCGATCACCGCAGAAAAAGAAACTGCCTTCTCGAAAGAAATATGAAATCTGGTAGTGTAAGGCTCTCTTAATTATGTAAAAGGCCCCCTAGATTTTATATTCAAGTTTAATATTAGTGAAAAAGTGGATCAAAAATTCACTCATCCAAATATTTATTAGGAGGAATAGTCTTGATACAATAAAAATGGGTTCAACATTTCAGCCGCTTTCAAAGTTCATTTCAGCCGTTATATATAAATAAATACGGAACTATTCAGCATTTTCGTTATTATGTAGAAAAAAAAAAAATCTCTGAAAACTACTACTAACCATTCACCGCAGCACACAGCCGCCTGAGGCCAACACAGCTACGAACACTCCTCCTCCATCCCAATCTATTCAAAGCTTCCCTTTTTACACCCTCCCAGGAAGTTCCCATTTCCTTTAAATCTTTCTTTATGAGGTCCTCCCACCCCAGACAAGGACGACGAAGCTCAAGATAGCATTTACCAGTCCCCTAGAAATTTTCCGGTAGCACTCACGATGTCCTCGCCCCCCCTCTCCACTTCATGCACCAGTAAGCATGCGATTGTAATGTCTTATGTTACACAGAAAAAGATTGTCTGCAATAAGAGGAAAACTATCACCCTTAAGAAGCTTCATTACACATGCAGTTCAAACATAATCATGGGAGTCAATGGGGACAACAGATTAATATCCACCCCTATCCAAATACCTCCTTCTGTATTTATCCGAAGGATAACAGAGAGTAAGCATAAAAAATACCCTAGAATACACCTTTCTTGAGTTTAAGTGCACTCCACCACTACACAAAGATCCACCCGCCCTCCTCCCCAATGCCTGATGCACAGATGAATCAAAAACCCCAAATGAATCAACTTAGGTAAATGACGCTTTAAAATAAAGTCTACATAACCATTTATTTTGTATGGACTACGCCAATCATTAGGGACGAAATGCGTCACCAAGTAGCATTACTGCCTAGCGCTAATCAATTGCAGAAAACGACATTCATTGAAATAAATCTTTTTTGCTGCTTAAGAGGGCACTAGAACTTTTAATTCCATTCAAATGAGGCTTCTCCCGATTTTTTCAGCACTGTTATTTCGACAGGATCACCCCTTGGAGAAAAAAAAAGGCAAAATAAACGCACATCCGTCAGGTTGACCCTCAGATAAGATACAAAAACAGTTTTGTAGCCAGGGGTTAAAATCTATAAAAAAAAAAGAAGAAGAAGAAAAGGGTTCTTGGATATGCTGATTTTATGGTATAATTTTCATCAATATCACTTGCCCTCTTAGGGTTTTTGGGACCCCAACTCTCTACGAAGTTCCTCTAAATTATGCAATTTCCATGTGCTAACATTTTTTGCATGGAAACCAGATTTAGACGCGAAAGCCACAGTAATCCAAACCATGAACATACGGACATTTTTCACCCAGATGGCTGCAATAAAAAGACAATTGACAATAGACTTTCCTTTTAATTTTTCTATATTTTTGTTTAATGAACTTCGTCAAATTGTACTACAAACAGGTTAACTATCATAGATAGAACTTTCATAGAAAACTCTTGAGACAATCCAAGGTCAAAACAAGAAGTATAGTAGAATGAAAAAAACAAAACAAAACAAAAAAAATAATACATCAAAGCAGAGCAAGATGCGTACGGTGGCAGATCCAAGGGGTGGCCCCCTTGTCAGGCTAGAGTTTCTTGTGTAATTTTATTTATATTTATGTGAATCTGTCGAACCCTCCTCCTGTGGCTTAAAGACAGTGTAATTCTTGAAATGCTGGATATATTAATACAAATCATACAGGCAAAAAAAATCAATAATAAAATCAATAATTGACTAAATTTCAATCATAGATGCAAAATGAACTTCAAGGTTCTAGCCTGCAAACATGACGAGCAAAACAGGCAAATAACCCAGTCAGCTGGTCACTCCCCTTCACGAAATCTTGGATCCGCCAATGGATGCATCTTTGTAAAAGCAGTAATAAAATTAATAACCTAAAGAATCCTTTGGGGGGCTAACGCAGGTTGATTCATCAAAAGTTATCCTTTTTTGGTGGCGCTTGGTTTCCTCAGTCCTTCTATCACTTTTTTTCTTCACCGAACAATAAATATCCGAAACCTTTTCTTTCTCATATCTAACCTTTTGACTCTCTAATCCTTTAATGAAAACACTTTGCAAAATTTCTTCTTCAATTAATTCAGGGCACCCTGGCCCAAGTGCACAACATCCTTCTTGAGAGCAATCTGACAAACTTCCACAATCTGAATTCATCGAAATTTTACGATGTCGATTCAACTTTCTCGAGTATACAGGCGAAGGCCTTGACAGCCCATTACCCATCTTTAAACACTCTAAGTTGAATGCCAACTACTGCTAAAAATGGATTAATTAAACATACTTAAAAAAAGCTTGATCAGATCAGCCGTAACGACACTGGAGGCAATGGGTGACCCAAAGCACCAAAAAAAGAATTATGTGAGCAAATTACGAACGCTTGTCTATGTGAAAAGAGGTGCTATTTTTGCGCGAGACTTTCTTGATGCTTATGTTTCAAATTAAAACATTACATTTTCTTACAATATAATTCTCTATAATTTTTTTGTTTTCTTACAAAATAAGAACTTTGAAGAAAACAGAGAAATTTGCAAAAGCGGGGCATGGTCTCTACTTTAATTAGTTACGGAGAATGATTGCTGATTATCTTCAATGTATGCTATTTTTCGGTGACAGAGCGGCCGGAAAAGGAGGGAGCAGCTCCTCTATATAAGGAATAATTTCAGCTCGTTTTAAATTTTGATGTCGCTCTTTACTTTCATTTAAAGCTTGTTTTTTTATTTAATTCTTGTTCCCTTTTAATTTCATACCACGGGTTACCCTAAATATGAGGAGGGCTACCACCCCCTTAAACCAGACTCTTTTCAACTTTGCAGACCAATACTTCGAGAAAAAGGACCCACTTTTTGAGTTTGCTTTTCGAAATATATATATATATATATATATATATATATATATATATATATATATATACATATATATATATATATATATATATATATATATATATATATATATATATATATATATATATATATATATATATATATATACCCATCATGCGTTGGTACGGTCTTAAGGAAAAGAAATTCAAGGAATATTCTCCCGTACAAAACTCCTCCTTCACGAAAATCCTACCACATATTACTTACGATCGTATTTTTAAATTTAAGCTATTTATTCCACCTGCGAGATTTCCCCTGTGAACGATCCTCCCCCCTCCATTCCCGCGGACAATCCCCTCCCTTCAATTGGAAATCGAGAATGCAATGAATCGACAAATACGAACATAAATTCATTTTCTAATTTTTCAAACGTCATGCTTTCTATAATACAATAAATCCAATACAGAAAGAAGTTGTCCTTTAACCTACATTTATATAAATAAATTAATTAATTAATTTGTGCTAGATGTGCGAAGAGTTGGACAAAGATATACAAATAAGTTCATTAATATGGAAAATTCCCCCACCCTCGCGGAATTACCCCCTAGAAAATTATTCACCATATGTAGAATAATGGTAGTGTTTTTAAAGTTTGTATAATAATTGATAGTGTCTGAAAACTTAAGTTGAATACCATGGACGCCGGCAGGCGGGCATGACCTGGAAATAGGGAAAAACCATGAAAAAAATGGGAGCCCCTCCATTTTTGGCTGCTGGCCAATAGATTTTGACCCTTAATAAGAAAAATACAAGTTCTAATTTATGACTGAGTGACCCCTTTCCACTTTTTCACAAACGTTTTTTCTATATGATTTGGTTAAAAGTAACAAAAAAAAAAAACAAAATTCTTCGTATTATTGAATGGTAAGTAACGGTCCTTGTCAATAATTAAATAATGTTTACTCTTAGTCTTAGTTACTTTTAGTCTTACTTTTAGTTACTCTCTAAAGTTTGACTCTGTCACAATCTACTTTTTAAAACAATTAAAAAAGGCGTTGTCGGAGGGGAGAACCCCTTTCATATACGGAATCATTTCTGTTTGTTTTAAGTTTTAATGTCACTCCTTACTTGCAGTTAAAAAAAACTAGTTTTTTTTATTTAATTTCTGAACGTTTTTGAATTAATGTATGTTTCGATTTTGGCTCACCGTATATGAATAATTAAAACGAAATTTGCATACTAATTTTTTTGCCAAATGGCTTTCTCATAGCTTTGATCGGACTATTTTGATACAAAAAAGGGGTGAGAGAGAAGCCACCACTAGTTGCCCTCCAGTTTTTGGTTGCTTAAAAATGCAACTAGAATTTTTTATTTTTTGTACGAACGTTTTTGTTAGTAATAAATATACGTACCTTACGAATTAACTTACGTAACCAACTTCTATATTTGTGTATTTTTATTACGTATATGAGGAGGTTGCTCCCGCGTCAATACTTCGCTCTTTACACTATAGCTTGAATTTTATCGCAAATCCTTAAGAATGACCCCTGAATCACAAAGGCCGCAGAATAAATAGTTGAAATTATTAAAAATACTTTAACTTAAAGAGCAAGGTATTGTGGAGGAGACGAACCCCCTATATACGTAATATTTTATGTTCGTTTTAAGTTTTCATGCTACTTTTTACTTCCAGGTGAAAAAAAAATTATTTTCTCATTGTTTTTTTAATAATGCTAGAAAATCCTGGGAAAGATCCTCCCACATAACCCTCTCCCCCGATCCACCCCCACCCCAACGCAAAAAAGTCCCCCTGGAAACGTCTGTACACTTCATAATAACCTTTACTATACATAAATAATGATCAAAGTTTATAACTTGCAGCCCCCCCCCCCCGAGGACTGTGGGAGATTAAGTAGTCCCCAAAGACATAATTATTAGGTTTTCGACTAAGCTGAACAGAAAGGCTATCTCAAAATTTTGATCCAGGACTTAGGGGGAAAATGTGCGTGGGAGGGGGCCTAGGTGCCCTCCAATTTTTTCGGTCACTTAAAAAGGGCACTAGAACTTTTAATTTCCGTTAGAATGAGCCCTCTCACGACGTTCTAGGATTACTGGGTCGACAAGATTACCCCTGGGAAAAAACAAAACAAAAAACAACAACAGCAAACAAATAAACATGTGTCCGTGATCTGTCTTCTGGCAAAAAATGCTAAATTACACATTCTTCTAGATAGGAGCTTGAAACTTCTGCAATAGGGTTCTCTGAATCCGATGGTGTGATTTTCGTTAAGATTCTATGACTCTTAGGGGGTGTTTCCCCTATTTTCTAAAATAAGGCAGATTTTCTCAGGCTCGTAACTTTTGATGGGTAAGACTAAACTTAATGAAACTTATATATTTAAAATTCACATTAAAATACAATTCTTTCGATCTTACTATTGGTATCAAAATTCTGTTTTTTAGAGTTTCGGTTACTATTGAGCCGGGTCGCTCCTTACTACCATTCTATACCACGAACTAGTTGACTAAGTATAAGAGCCGGACTATTGATAACATTCAATCAAAGAATCAGCATTTTATGTTCATCCTAAACATGTATTTTTTTTAATAGTAATTAGCACAGTTATTAGTACACAAGAAAATTCGTATAATTATGGAAAACACAAGGAAAACAACTTAATAAGGGACAACTTCGGTAAAAAAAAAAATATGTCATCAACTTTTGCTTGCATTGTAAGAGTACCCATCAGCTGATATTTGAAGCTACTATAATCAGAAATGTTTCCCCTGAAGGGAATGCTGGGAATTTCTGTATTTTCCCCCATAACGGATACGTTTTTTTGTGTTTTATTATCATTTACTTTTTCCAGGAGTTACAAAAATTATTTAGTTTTCACTTTGAAAAAGATTTAATTTTTTACAGTTATGAAGCATAGAGGTGACAATTAAATTGGTTTTTGGTATTTAAAATCAAATTACAAATATTGAATTAAAAAAATTATTTGATTTTCTTAATCTTAGTTTTAATGTTTCATTTCGAACAAACTAATTTGATAATGTGTTACTTTTTTTCTATAAACACTGATTCTAAAGGCATTAAATATTTTGGTGTTTGATAACCAAACTCAAAACTGTCGATTTTGTTAATATCCGTCCAATCCTTCGGCATTCTCAACAGAACTGACTGTTGGGAGTTCATATCTTAGTTTTTGTAAGTGGGCTATTGTTTTGTGTATGTTTTGTAAGTACTTTTTTTTCTTTTTTGTACACTTTTACTTTAACTGACATAGTTTTTCCATTGCATTTAGAATTATGTTAGTCTCTAAGCTTCATTAAATAAAAAACATATTTTTTTTCATTGAAAGCAAGGAGCAAAATTAAAACTTAAAATGAATCAAAATTATTACGTATGTGAGGGGAGGGGTACCCCCTTCCTCAATACCCTGATCTTCAAGCTACAGTTTGTCGGCACCCCCAAAAAAGTTACTCATTATTTTAATTAAATGACCCTTGTGTTTCAGGAGTTATTTTCAAACAATTGTGGCAAAATTTAAACTTCAGCGCAAAGAGCAAGGTGGTTCACATATGTAATAATTTCTGTTCGTTTTAAGCTTTAATGTTGATCCTTACTTCCAGTTGAAAAAAAAAAATATTTATTTTCTGATCGCTTTTTAAATAATGCCAGGATACACGGCTCCACCTCCACGGAAAAATACCCCTCCCCACAAGAATATCCTCCGGACAATTCAATACTGGCAAAAATTTATTCCGGACAATTACCCTTTAAATCACCATACGTAAAATTGAATCGGTAAAGAAAAAGCAAGAGATATAAAGAAATTTCGTTTAGGAATTTTAAACTGATTGCAAATTCGTCCTCTTTGGGGTAAAGTCGTAGTTTGTTGCCCTAAAATGGTAGAAAACAAGACTTTTCCCTGACTCAATCTTTATAGTCACTTAAAAAAGAGCTTTAAATTTACATTTGAATGAGCTTTCTCTCCATTATCTTAGACTTTCGGCTTGATACAACTACCCCTTGGAGAATACAAAACAAATAAAACATGCATCGACGACGTTTCTTTCTTAAAAAAAAAAAATTTGAAATTACACATTTTGAAGATTGGAGCTTGAAACCTCTACGGTCGAATTGTCTGATATGATATATCTAGTAAAGGGATTTTTGATAAGATCGCTTTCTTTTTGAGGGAGTTTCCCCTTTTTCCAAAAATCAGGCAAATTTTCTCAGATTTTTCGTGGGCAACAATAAACTGAAAGAATTTTATATATTTAGAATCAGCCTAAAAAGCCAATACTGTCGGTGTAGCAATTGTCAGGAGAATTCCATTTTAATTTTTGTGAATATTGTTCCAAGTCACTTTTTATTTCCAGTTTTGTATCACAAACTATTTGATAAGATTCTCTAGTGACGGAAATTTATTTGAAATTGTTCATTTTATTTAGTTTAATAGGACAATAAATAGAAAGAGGGTCTTAACGGCTAATATAGTAAGTCTAAATTTTGTTTTTCTTTCGCTATTTTTTTTAATATCTTAATATATAAGGAATTTTCAGAGGTACATTTTATATGGTCGTTATAAAATCAAAACTTAGTATCTATGCAGGCAAGATGATTTTGGAGTAACTCTACTCTTTCTGTAAAATATTCTAAGGCGTAGGAAATTGCATAAGGACAAGTAATCTACGGAAGCAATAAATCTTTCTGTATTTTTGGTTTGAGCTTAATTTTCTTTTAAGATCAAATGCATAATAATGAAATATATGAAACATATTTACAAAAAAATAAACTTATTCCTACGGAAAAAATATCCTGAAATATATTCACTGTCACTAAACCACCACTGCTATTTTAGCGTCCCCCCCCCCGGAAAATTTTCTGCCGGCGCCCTTGTTAAATACCAAATTAATAAAACTGATGAATGCTCAATTTAAAGAAATTCATTGGCACAATAAGTTTTACAATCGGAAGTGTGTTAGATGACAAAATTCATTATCAACTAACTTGTTAATTGGATGTCAGGATTTAATGACTTCCTTACTATCGCTTATATTTTTTCTCTTCTTAAATTATTATTACTGCATTGCTTAGAGTTCATGATACTGAGGTTAAATCCACGCTTACTTAACAAATCTGTGGAGAAAGCTGAAACTTTTTCCTAACTTCAGTCAGGTCAAATTTAGGCACCGACTTACCCAACCAGAGCGGGTATCAACTATGTTTCACCAGCTCGAGTTTCTAAATCTTTCTCTTTTAGTAGGAGGGAGTACTGGACTTCTATAATCGTTAAAAAGAATTTGCAGAATTCTTTTTTAGATGTATTCAATTTTATCCGAGTCCCCACTTGAAATGTCAAGGTGCGAAAAGGGAGAATCACATTCAAGTAGAGGATGAATAAGGAGGTAGACCTCTTTCTGAAATAAGAAGGTGGCTACACTTCTTAAGAAGCTATAGGAGGGAAACAGAAGCATTGGCTATATGGAGGACATCTAAATCCTTCTGTAGAGTCCTTTGAATGACTCCAAAGAAATTATTCTTTATAGCATGTACAGAATTGCCGCACTCAATAGCCCAGAGACAAAGAGATATGATCTGGCTTGCCAACAAAAGATGGAAGAAGTCAAGTACACCTATAATTTGGAATTCCAAACGCTTTTTTTCTTAATAAACATTTAATATTTGATATTCAGTTAGATATTTTCCAATCGAATATTCTTCAACCACACACTAATTTTTATATGTTTTTCTCAAAGTATTTCTGCGGATCCTTGGTTCTTCAATAAGGTTTAAATTGCCCTAACTCCCTGGTAGAGGCATTAAAATTTACCTTGACTTGTACTTGCCATGTCAGTTGCAGATGCAATATTTTCTAATCGACAAGTAACGGCTTCTAAACGGCCAATCAATTTCGTCAGATCTGCAGACATCTTTGAATCTAAAAAATGGTATATCGGTTAACTTAAACTATAGTAAAACCAATCTAAGAAAACGAAGCATGTTACACAACCGATAATTAGGTTGAGTTCAAATAACTTTTTGATAATTTGATGGTTGTCAGGAAGGGAATATTACCAATGTAGAAAAAGATCTATTCACAATATTTTGATCCCTGAACTTTGTGTATGATTACCGTTTTAACTCAAGGTACTGCTGTAAACCGTATTGATTTGCACGATACACACGCACGATACATACGATGAGTACTTGAAAAAAACTGGGGGAGATAAACAAGGAGGGTGTGCGAAATCACAGGATAGGTGCCCCCAGTTTCCCGCAGTACTTCCTGGCTGAGGGGCCAGGTGACAGAGATCAGCACCACCAGTTTGGACTAAGAAGTCTATTCCATTTTTTTTTTTACCTTTAGCGACTGCTGTTCATTCTAGAGGGAAGGAAGTTTTCATACACCAGCTACCTAAGCGCAGCAAGGTGAATTAGTGTCAGCAAAGCGTATTCAGCATGCATCCTTATTAGAAACCAAATCCACCTCGAAAAGATCATGAGAGCGAGAATGCACGGTTTAATTTCTGTTAAGTAGCCTTTCTAAATTTCAGTTAAGATACAGTCCGAGTTTTCACAATGCTACATACAGTAACTTTGTGATGCGAAAATAACACATTATCGTTTCTATTTTTACTCTGGAATTCCAACGATATTTTTCTACAGATTTCAAGCATCTAGGCGATGTTTTATTTTGAAAAAGAAGATGTTACTTCTCTTGAAATTAAGTTGTTTTCGTTTTTATTTTGTCTAAAATGAGTTTGACTTCAATGAGTTTCAGAGACTCAGTTACAACACGCCATTTCAAGGTCAAGTTCAAAGGGCTTACTGGAATGGTGCATTACCGCAGCAACGTCTCAATCGAATCCAATATGCTGACTTTGATACTATTAAAGCATAGAATTATTTTCATGAAAGTAGCGTTGGTTATACTTAAGCAAACGTGAAAATGAATTATACAATAAATCTTTATTTCACGTAACATTTTTAATAAAAGGAACTAGGTAAAACTGGAGCAATTAAATAATGCTGAATGAATTGGTCCATTTTCGAAAATTTGCAATACTCTTATTTAAAATTACAAAAACGTGACAGAGCAAATCTTGCAAGTCAGTAATTTCTACTTTAAACTTTCTTTGCCTTTAACATCCAGAAATATTTCTAAATTTTCTATCAGAACCAGAAAATAATAGATTATCATTTATTGGAATATGTATCGCATAGTTACTTTGAATTTCTGAAATATAACCTAGCTTGAAAAGGGCCAAAATGGAGAAGGAGCAAGCAAACATTTTGATTTTCAGACGAAAATCCGGTTTCCTTTTAATAAGCGGATCTATTTTATACAGGTTTTAGATGGACTATGAAGGGCACGATTTCGAGAGCAAAGAAATATACACTTTTTAGACTTGACAATTTTTGATAGCAAAACTGAGAAATTGGAAAAAAAAATCTCTCTCCCCCATTCAGTTTTTCTGAAAATTTTCAAAAAAGTATTTTAAAAATTGTATTTTGTCCTTGAAATATAGCACTTCAGAAAAGACGTGTCTTATAGGCAGCAAGAGTAAAAGCGAACATAAATTATGCTGTACGAACAAACGAGGATTAGCACACTGCCACATGGTATACACCCGAATTACTCTACCTTTCAGCCGAGCCACATTCTATCACACTGTTTTACTCTAAAACCGTCTACGGCAGCTCATTGCTTAGCTACATTCCAAAAACATTGACTATCGATTTCAAGATTGGCAAAACACCCTTTTTATCATAGAGCCTCTGTAGCTCCACTTGGTATCAGATCAAAATTTTAGTCAGAGTAGTAAAAGTTAGTACATGTATGAACAAGAGCCAAGAGCTCACATGGCACTTGTGGGGAGGTCGGAACTTAAAATTAGACTCGGTACTAGAGTAATCGATTTCATCGTCCAAGCACGTCCAGAAGCACCGAACTCGCCAAAGCACTAGAAATCCCTCCAATTCCCCCAAAGAGACCAGATCCGGTCCGCTTATGTCAATCACGAATCTATAACTTGTACTTTTTCTCAAATTCGCCAAAGTAATAGAAATCCCCTCAACTCCCCCAAAGAGAGCAACCCCCCCCCCAATGTCACCGGATCCGGTTGGGATCTGAAATAAGAGCTCTGAGACACGAGGTCCTTCTAAATAACAAATTTAAGACACGGGATCCTTCTAAATAACAAATTTCATTAAGATCCGATCACCCGTCTGTAGGTTAAAAAATACCTCATTTTTTCTAATTTTTCCGAATTAACACCCCCCATAACTCCCCCAAAGAGAACAAATCCGGTCTGGTTATGTCAATTACGTATTTAGGACTTTTGCTTGTTCTTCCCACCAAGTTTCATCCCAATCTCTCCACTAAGCATTTTCTAAGATTTCCAGTTCCCCCATCAACTCCCCCCAATGTCAACGGATCAAGTTGGGATTTGAAATAAGAGCTCTGAGACACGAGGTCCTTCTAATTAAAAAAAAATCATTAAGATACAATCACCCGTTCGTAAATTCAAAATACCTGCCTCATTTTTTTAATTTTTTCAAATTACTGAATTATGTCCCCCACAACTCCCCTAAAGAGAGCAGATCCATTCCGATTATGTCAATCACGTATCTAGGACTTAAGCTTATTCTTCCCACCAGGTTTCGTCCCGATCTTTCCACTCTATGCGATTTTCCGAGATTTCCGGTCTCCCCCAAATGACACCAGATCCGGTCGGAATTTAAAATAAGTTTTCCGATTCACAAGGTCCTTCTAATTATCAAATTTTATTAAGATCCGATCACTCGTTCGTGATTTTTCCGAATTACCCCCCCCCCCCCCTCAACTCCCCCAAAGAGAGCGGATTCGTTCCGGTTATGTCAATCATGTATCTAGAACTTGTGCTTATTTTTCCCACCAAGTTTCATCCCAATCTCTCCACTCTAAGCGTATTCCAAGATTCCAGGCTTCCCTCTCCAACTCCCCCCCCCCATGTCACCGGATCCGGTCGGGTTTAAAATAAGAGCTCTTGAGACATGATATCCTTCTAAATATCAAAATTTCATTAAGATCCGATCACCCGTTCGTAAGTTAAAAAAAACTCATTTTTTCAATTATTTTCTGAATTAATCGTCCCCCACTCCCCCTCCCCATATTGTCGAATCGGGTAAATGACTATTTCTAATTCAATCTCACCTGGTCCCTGATACGCCTTCCAAATTTCAGCGTTCTAACTTATCTGGAAGTGCCCAAACTAGTAAAACCGGGACAACAGACAAACCAACAGAAATTGCGATCTAAATATCAAATTTCATTAAGATCCGATCACCCGTTCGTAAGTTATAAATACCTCATTTTTCCTATTTTTTTTCTGAGTTAATCGTCTCCCACTCCCCCCATATTGTCGAATCAAAAAAACGACTATTTCTAATTTAATCTCGCCTGGTCCCTGATACCCTGCCAAATTTCAGCGTTCTAACTTATCTGGAAGTGCCCAAACTAATAAAACCGGGACCGACAGAAAAACCAACAGAAATTGCGATCGCTGTCACTTGGTAAATACCAAGTGCCATAAAAAACATGCTTTTATTCTATTTGAAACCTTGACACCCCATTGAAAACTGTAAACAACTTAAAGAGAAAAGTAAGAAAAACTACGTTTATTTACCCCAACAAATTAGAATTCTGCAATACCGTTTGGTTCAAATTTGAGACAGGTGGTACAGTTTTTAATACCTGCCATACAATTACATACACATGCGCATTGACATTGCATAAGGGTACTGGTCCAAAATAGCATTTCTGGGAGTTACACTTTTAAAATAACAATGATAAGTATGGACCATATTCGCATCCCTTAGATTGATACTTAGGCTTTAGAATGTGGAACTAGGATCAAAGGACAGTCTCCAAGTCATTGCCAAATTTCAAATATTCACCAAACAAACCATTTTTAAAAGTAAATTTTACCTCTTGGAAGAGATAAGATCTTAAATGTTTCAGATCTGAAATATTTTGACAGATCCTTATTTATTAAATAGAGGATAAAACTAAATAATAAGATGTCAAACTTTTGACTATAGCCTATGCCACACTGATGGTTATCCCAAGCAAAAAGGAAATTTAAGAAAAATCAATAAACTGTTTTTACAACACCCGAGGGGTACAGATATCCACTCTGAAACACGTACCTCTTACCTGTTTCTAGACATAATGACTCTTACACAGAAATCTCATCTACTATTATCTAGTTGGTTTTTTAAGATTCAACATGTACATAATTTCTTTTTTGACCAGAATTTACTGTCCAAACATCAAAATTCACTGATAACTAGATGTTTTAACCCATACAAACTACCTCTGGTGAAAAATGAAAGATCCCGTTTCAACCTCCGGTATATGATCCCATCAATAGCCAACAAATATTCATTAAATAAATTTGTTGAGTTACCAAAAGGATCTTTCAAGAGACGATTAAAAAGTTATATAATGGAATCTGCTTGCAAGAACGGTTGGTAAATTTTTTTATTTTTTATTTTATTTTGGCCTCACTCCACTTACTCCACCTTAAATACTCTCATTAAAGATACTTTTTTTTTTTTTTTTTTTTTTTTTTTTTTTTTTTTTTTTTTTGATGAAATAGTGGTTCATTTTTTGTTTGTTCTGTATCAATGAGGATTGTTAAATTTTGTTTATATGTCTTGCCCAGTAGTCGAGCTTGTCTCTCCATTTGGGCAAGTTGAAGATTTTGATGAATATGAATGTTTGAATAAATGAATCTGAATATAAAAATAAACAAAAATCATGAAAATACGCCATGAGACTACCCTGGCTATACATGATGTTCAATAAACCAGGGTTACTTTCAGCTCGCCAAAAAAGAAGAGAACTAAAGATTCTAGTGCCCTTTTTAACAATAAAAAGTGATTAGAGGACAAGCTGGTACTGCTACTACTGCCACTACCAACTCTTCTATGATGAAGGGGGGTTCCAACTGAAAAAGGTAGTACATTATACTACTACTGCTACTACTACTACTACTAAATCAAAACACACTATACGTATGCAGATTGTCAAAAGGGCGTATCAGCAATGTCTCAGGAACAGCTTAGTATCAAGTTGAAATTTACCAGGCATGCTGTAATGGATGTTGATCTAACCAAAGAAACTATGTGCGTGCTTTTACTACTACTTCTATAGCTACTACAATTACTATTGTCACTACTACTACTTGCAAAGCTCAGGGTATTAAGGTGAAAATTTCCGGGAATCTCAAAGGTATGTTGAACTAGGTAAAAATACACTTTGTTCATGCGGTTTATCAAAGAGGTGTATCGGCATTACCCCAGCAACACCTTATGATGTTAAGCTATTTTCAGGCTTATTAATATTGCTATTATTATCGCTATTACTTCTACTATTAATGCTGTTACTTCGAATTAAATCAAAATGGTCTAAGTGCATCTAGGTTGTCAAAGTGGCACATGTGAGGGTATTTTAGGGCTGGAATAGGGTGTAAAGCAGAAACTTTCAGGGGAAGTTCATGTTGCTATAAGCTACACCAAAAAGGATTATGCACATACTGGTTATCAAAAGGATGTGTCAAAAATAATTCTGGAACAGTTAAGGGTATTAAGTTGAAAAACTCAGGGCTAGTACTACTACTACTGCTTCTACTACTATTGAACTAAATCAAAAGGGTTTAAGTACATCAAGGTGGTCAAAGTGGCGTAGATACAACAAGATAGAAACAGAACAGGGTATTAAGTTTCATTTTTCAGTCAAAGTTGAGGGAGCTGTAAAACTAAATCAAAAGGTACTGGGTGCATCCAGATTGTCAAAAGGGCACATATGCAATATCCAAGGAACAGCTAGGGGTGTTACACTGGAATTTTCAGAGAATGTTATTGGGGCTGCTAATATAAATCAAAACAAACTATGTCTATCCAAGTTTGTCATAAGGGTGTATTTGCGTTTCTGTATCAAGTTGAGACATTCATGACATGTCGAGGGGAATATTTAACTAAATATGGAGTTAGAAGGGCGTATCTGCAATATTTCTAGAATTGCAGAGTGCATTAAGGAAAAACTTTCAGCGGACAGAGTATATTGAACCAACAACAAAATCAAAAACGCACTATACTAGAGCTACTTCAACTTTTTACTGTTATGACTGTTTTTACTGCTTGCATTTATGACTATTCGGATCTACAAATACATGCGACTTCGACTACTTGCAACTGCGGTTCCAACTACTTGTGACTGTGGCTGGCCTAGCAACAACCACTTGCGTCTGCAGCTACTTGCTACTGTGAATGCAACAAATTGCGATTGTGACTGTGACGACTTGCGACTGCTACTGTGAACCACGACTGTGATTACATGCAACTACTTCCAACTGTAACTACTTGCAACTGCTACTACAAGAACTAAATCAAAAGAGTTAAAGTACATCCAGGTAGTCAAAATGGCACAAATCCAATATATCAGGAAAGGAAAACTGTATTAACTTGAAACTTTCACAGAAATTTGGGGTGATGTAAAACTGAATCAAAGTAAACTATGTGTACCAAAGGTATACCACTGAGTTAAAATTTTCTGGGTATATTGAATGGGAAACTAAACTAAATCAAAATGCACTATGTGCATCCAAGGTCGTCAAAAGGGTGTATCTTCAATATTTTAGGAAAGGTTAAGGGAATAAATTAAAACTTCCAGGGAATGTGCAGGGGAATGGTTGATTTATATTTTTTTTTGCTCAAGGTTGCAACATGCTGGGAGCTAGAATTCAATCAGCCCTATAGAGCCCAAGAGATTATGCATATTTTCAACCGATGTATTAGAATATTTTTCTTTTTTTGATGAAATAAACACATATATTTCAACATCAAGATTATTTTCAGCAAAGTACAAATTACGTTCAGGTCTTTTGAAGACACAGGGAGCGTTAACCTTACTCCTCTTTGTAGTAGTTTCTGCTTGTTCTGAGTTTGACTTGATTATTTACTGTAATTCTTCTCATTATGGGTTTCATTTGTTTATCAATAGTGATTTATGGTAGTCTTTAGCCTGAAAAATTATTTGGTTTTGTTTCTGCTCATCTTAGGTTTAATGTAACTCTTTACTTTTCTTTGAAAACTTCTTTTGTGGACAGTTTTCATTAAGTAATAAAAGAAAAGCGGTGACCGATGTATTTCTTTATAACAAAATACAGAACCAAACTGAAAATTATCTTTGTCATCAATGACAGCGGTAAGGGAGGCAGGCTTCAGCCTTTCAGGGGCTCCTAGGCTGTATTGGTTTCAGCTTGACACATAGCCTGAGCTATGTATCAAGCTGAATCCGATTTGTCAATACTTATGAGCGACTGTGAAAAAGAACAAATTACTCGAGCTCAGCACCTTATCAAAGGAGAGCTTTAATTGGACATGGATCCCCTCAAGGAAACACCCAGAAACTTAAAATAAATACTTGGATGCTAAAAAAAAAAAAAAAAAAAAAAAAAAAAAAAAAAAAAAAATGCATTAACTTCCCTATTTACAACCAAAATCTATTGATAAAAATAACCACTGAGAAAGTCTTCAGAAATAGATTACGTTGTACAGTTTTCACAGCCAAGGCTCTGTACAAGCAATATTGAGATGGTTTTGACTTGCTACATGGATAATTCCTCAAAAAGCTCTTAAGTTTTGCTGTTCCAAACTTGAGAGCTAAGCCTTTCTAAAAAAAAAAAAAAAAAAAAAAAAAAAAAAAAAAAAAAAAAAAAAAAAAAAAAAAAAAAAACTATTGCAATTTAAGATGTGAGAAAAACCTTCCAAAAAATCTTGTTTACAATCATCGGATTATATAAACAATCACATCATATATATATATATATATATATATATATATATATATATATATATATATATATATATATATCAGAAAAGATTATCGAAAGAGTACCAGACTCAAAGAAAGGGACAGATACGCAATAAAAATTGCAATTTATGTCAATATTTTTCAAAATTTCTCCAATTTTAAATCCTCTCCGCCTATTTTCCTTGTGTTTGAAAAACAAGTCAACCTTTTAAAGTAGCTTCCATGTAAAGACTTAATGGTTCATCTGAGATTATAAAGACTACCTTAGTTAGATCACCAGGACCAGAAAAGCTGTAAGAAAGAAACTAACATACCAGAAAACTCAAAAAGCAAGCAAATCAATTGTCTACCGCATCTGAATCAGGCAGAACAGCCCACTGTTTATATATATATATATATATATATATATATATATATATATATATATATATATATATATATATATATATATAAATATATATATATATATATATATATATATATATAAATGTATATATATATATATATATATATATAACATTTAAAGCAAAACAAAGTTCCTAACCTAATTCAAGATCTCTAAGTAACAAGACAATGCCATCAGGTACATCTTGAAGTATCTCTTTCATTTCAGGGATGTTATGACTTTGAATTTTTTCCAATGAGCTAATTCCATTTGATACTCTTTGAATTTCAGCAGTATGAGAAACATTTGTAAAATTAGTAATCTCAGTAACTTTGGTAGTTTCTTTTGTTAGCTGATCATTATAAATTTCAATTTTTTCAGCTTCAATGCTCATTTCAGGTACTTTCAAACCAACATCTGTTTCAGCATTAGCAGCAATAGCAACAGATTGTTTTGTTTCTATTTTACTCTTCTCAACACGTATTTCCTCTTCATCATCACTAGCGATTTTACTTGACAAGCAGCCACATAACAAAGACATTGTATTAATCTTAAACAATCTGTCGTAGTCCCTGACTCATAGAAATGGAAAACTAAGGAATCCAAAAGTCAAAGTCTGAAAATGAATGCCAAATGAGGAACCAGGAATGGCAGTGACAATCAGTTAAACAAGACAAAAGAGCTCAAAACAGAAATTTGAAACAAGCATTAATTATCTTATCCTTTGAATTAAAGTGCAGAAATACCGACCACTCCAGTCCAGCAGGTTTTTGCGTTTTAGAACTTGGAAGAGACAAGTTCTAAATCCTGTAACAAGAATATATCCTCAGTTTATTGATAAAGTTGTATGTGAATATTTTCATTAAGAATAATTACTTGTAACTTTCGTTTATGGTCCTTTACTCACCCCTTTCCCTTTTTGTAGCTAAACTACTATCGTGTGTGAAACATTAAAGTCTTCATTGTGTTTGTGATTATTTTGGAAGAGAGGGTTATATGTATCTTCTGGGCAAGTGTTTGTTATTTTTTGTTGAGCAGGAGAAGTTCTTCACAGTTCTTCAGTAAATCAAATATGTAGATTCACTAAAAATTTACAATCCCAAACAATTTCTGTAGGTAAAAAACATGACCAGAAAATCTACTAGATAAAAAAGTAAAACCACAAATAATTATATAAAACCTTATTTATTTTAATCCTAAAACTGTGTCAAAACTTGTGCAAATACAACCAAGAAAGTTATTACAGCTAATATGTTTATCAATTTAGGTGTGTAATTCAGTAAGAAACAAATTTTTTAACTGAAAGTAAGGAGCAGCATTAAAACTTAAAACGAATAAAAATTCCTCCGTATATGAAAGTTTGACTCTTTCTCTCAACTCTACTTTTTAAAACAGTAAAAGACTTTCATGTAAAGAGCAGGGCGTTGAGGAGGGAACGACCCCTTTCATCTACAGAGTAATTTCTGTTCGTTTTAAGTTTTAATGTTGCTCCTTACTTTCAGTTAAAAACAATTGTTTTTTTATATTTAATTTCTGGACGTTTATGAATTAATATATGTTTTGATTTTGGCTCTGCACACACGAATAATTAACATGAAATTGCATATTCATTAATTTTTTTTTGGCTACATTGCTGTCTCTTAGTTTTGATAGGACGATTTTGAGGGAAAGGGGTGGGGGAGGAGGCCTAGGTGCCCTCCAATCTTTTGGTTACTTAAAAAGGCAGCTAGAACTTTTAATTACGAACATTTTTATTAGTAAAAAATATACGTAATTTACGAATTTACTTACATAACTAATTTCTATATTCGTATATTTTTATTACGTATATGAGGGGGTATGCCTCCTCGTTAATGCCTCGCTCTTTCCACTAGAGCTCAAAATTTTATCCCAATTCTTTAAGAATGACCCTTGAACCACAAAGGCCATAGAAGAAATAGTCGAAATTACTAAAAATACTTTAGAGTAAAGAGCGAAGTATTTAGGAGGTGATGAACCCCTCATATGCATAATAATTTCTGTTCATTTTAAGTCTTAATGCTGCTCTTTACTTTCAGTTGAAAACAAATTTCATATTTATTTTTTCATTGTTTTAAATAATGCTAGAAAATCCTGTGCCCCCTTCACGGAAATTCTCTTCCTACTTGAAAAATTCCTCCATGAAAAGATCCCCCACGTTCTCCCTCTCCTCAACCCCCCCACAAAAAAAAATGAAAATGTATGTACACTTACCAATAGCCATTATTATATGTAAACACTGGTCAAAGTTTGTAACTTCAAGCCCCTCTCCTGGGGACTGTAAGGGAGTAAGTTGTCCCCAAAGACATAGTTATTCAGTTTCTCAACTATGTGGAACAAAACGGCTATCTCAAAATTTTGATCTGTTAACTTTGGGGAAAAATGAGCATTCAGGGGGCTTAGGCGCCTCCAATTTTTTGTCACTTAAAAAGGGAACTAGAACTTTTAATTTCCGTTAGAATGAGCCCTTTTGCGAAATTCTAGGACCACTGGGTTGATACAATCACCTCTGGGAAAAAAACAAATAAACACACACCCGTGATCAGTCTCCTGGCAAAAAATACGAAAATCCACATTTTTGTAGATAGGAGCTTGAAACTTCTACAGCAGGATTCTCTGGTATGCTGAATGTGATGGTGTGATTTTTGTTAAGATTCTCTGACTTTTAGGGGGTGTTTCCCCCTATTTTCCAAAATAAGGCAAATTTTCTCAGGCTCGTAACTTTTGAAGGGTAAGAATAAATTTGATGAAACTTGTATATTTAAAATCAGCATAAAAATCTGATTCTTTTGATGTATCTATGAACATCAGAATTTCGTTTTTTAGAGTTTCGTTTACTATTGAGCTAAGTTGCTCCTTACTACAGTTTCTTACCACTAACTGCTTGATAGAGAAGAGCGAGTCTTAAGAAAAAGAAAATTAGAACTGCAGAAACTTGCTTGTTTTCTGAGTTACATAACAATGAAACCACTAGAAATATTCCAGTGGGAAGACGGAGCAATTTTTGTAGGAGGAGTCTGAAAACAATTGTTAAAAAAACATAAACTTTTCCCACAAATATTACAAAAGTTAATTGGTTTTTGTTTATTTTTAGTCTTTTAGGGGTATAAAGGTGGTCATTTCTCCACTTCTGTGAGAGCCCTTACTACCCACTAAAGAAATATATTTAATGGCTTAGTAAAAAGGGGTATCATTACACCTGTTCCAATTTTGCTAGCAAATTTGACAAAATTTGCATGACCTTCAAGCAAATACAAGTGTGTTTATTATGCAATTTCTTCATTATAGTCTATTCTGTGACATATCCATGGTTCAATTTTGATTCTATATTATTCTCTATAGAAAAATATGGATATAAGGGTATCAGTCCAGCAGCATACCACTTATCTGATTAGAAAATGCTCTACAATACTAAGCAAATGTTTCATTGTTATAAAGTAGCATTAATAGCATATTCAGTCTTGGTTTTGTTTGGCACTAGAAGGTTATATGGTTGCATCTACTGATACAACCATGGTGGAGGCTATAAACAATGGATAAAGGGTTTTCCGCCAAGGTAAATTTTCTTCTTGGTTAAGGATTTTCAGCCAATAGCATGGCCTATGTGAAGTATTATAGCATCCATGTTTGTTTTTACCTAGCCATTTTGTATGGAAAGAGTGGTTGTGAAAATTTCACAAAAGTCTCTTTCAATCAGAAATCAGAAGGTCTATTGTACTTTTTAGTAGTTGGAAGTTATTTAAGGGCAACCAGCCATGTCTAGCGTTCTTTCTAGCCAATCTGAACACCCAGAAGTTACCACCAATAGCCTTAATAAGTTCCTTACCTCCATTGTCCAAAGCCATCCAGTATTGTCTTACCAGTTACCAATTAATGACTTTCCCCATTCTTGACCCTTTATTTCTCCTTTGGAGATCATAAGAAGAATAGGGAGACTAATAAAACAGTGTCTGTTGACAAGAAATCCCTTTCCCATGATTAGTGCCTTTAGCAATTTCCTTTCAATGCCGTTGTTTGTCCTTTTCAATGAGATTACTTACTATGGGTAGTTTCCAAAAACAGGAAAGCAGGCAATCACAGCCCTCTTCAAAAAGAAAGATGGAAAACCTGCTTTAAAAGGTGATAACCCTATTTCTCTCACTCCTTTATTCTGAAAACTATATGAAAGAATCCTTGCAGACTGGTTTAAAAAACAAATCCAACCTTTTACAAACTACAGGCAATTTGGAAACCTCAAAACCACTTCACCTGTTATCTTGCTCATGTTGGTAATACCATTCGAAGAAACTTTTGAAAAGCTAATGCATGATTCAATTCAATCTCCATTGATCTCCAAAAAGCATTAAATCTTGTTAGTCACAATATATCAGATAAAAGAAGTAAAAATAACTTGTCAGTGAATTCCCCTAGTGAAATTTGTTACCTCGTTCTTATCAATGCAATCACAAGTAGTTAAATATCTGAATCATTATTCCAATCATGTCCCTCTCCACAATGGAGTACCATGAGGTGTCTTAGACTCCCTTCTTTTCTCAGTTATGATTAACAGCCTGGCTAAGGAATTTCCTGACAGACAAAAATTGGTCAATAGCCTTAAGACCATTGAAACTTACCACAGAAATTTAGTGAGCAACCCTATAAGCACCCTCAATGATATTGCACAAGATGCCTTGACATTGGTCATGAGAGTAAACCCCTCTAAATCAATGATTATGCCAACTTATTTCCTTAAACCTCCACAGCATTTTCTTAACCTATTCCTTGTGAAATTTCTACGTCATGCTTTAAATTACTTAATGTCATGATTTCTTCAAATTTAAAGTAGAGTATCCATGTTACAAATACCATACCATCTGTAAAGCTAATTCATCTATCTCTCTCCTTCAGCTTCTAAACAAATTTGGTATCCCCTATCCTTTGAGGAATTATACTTCCTTTGTCTGCCCATATCTTGAATGTGTTTATCTAGTTTTGCACCCTGGCATCTCCAGGGGAGGGTTAAATAAAATGAAATTGATTCAAAAAGAGCCCTGTGAGAAAAGGTACAGTACTCTTTACTCTTTCCTTCTAAAGAAAGCTGGGTTTAAAACACTTGAGCACAGGAAAGGCATGTTTTGCCTCTGTTTTAAAAAAATATAACAACAGACCCTTACAAGAACACATTTTCCCAAAAAGACACTGTCCACACAGATTTCACCTTCCTCAGGCTGTTTCTATGCCTGCCCCTTCCTTGTCTCCTTTTTGACAATGCAGCTCTAGATGTGAAAAATCTTTGTCCCCTTTAATACAAAAAAAGAATCCTACTAGTTTCCCCTTTTTAGTAATTGGTACTGGGGCTGCCCAAGTTTTAAATGTGTTCATTTTATTTGACCCACCCCCTCTTTTAATGTCCTGTTTTTTAAATTATATTTAAATTCTTTATTTTATAGAGTTTTACTGGTTTTTATCTATATGTTATGACCAACCTCAGTTTAATTATTGACTAACACATGAGGCATTCTTTTGCCTGTCTTTTAGTTTTTGTGTCTTTTTACAATTTCCTTGCCATGTCTTTATTTATTGACCCCATCCAAATTCATCCCTTTGGGGCTTGTGATAGCAGTCTTTGTCAAAAAATATCTTATATTACCCCTACCCATTAAGCCCATATGACAGTTAATGGTATTAAGTTGAAACTTTCAGGGAATGTGAAGGGGGATGACAGATAATATCAACAGACATTATGTGCATTCAGGTTGTGTATCTCAGGAATATGTAAAAGTATCAAATTAAAACTTTCAGTAGATAGGTGATTGGAAACCTACAGTCAAGGTTTCTTGGCAATAACAATGTTGATGGTGAACTATTTATTCTAATTTGATGTTGTGTTTTTGGTGTTTCAGGATTTTTTTTTTTATATATACATAATCACAATTTACTGTTCAGATGAATCTATACAAAAGCTAACATTTCCCATTAAGTGTTATTGTAAATGAGAAAATTTTATCACTGGACAGTTTCTTAGAAAGAATTGTTTCTTAATTGTCTACTATTGCCAGTGGGTGGAGGGCTAGCTGGATCTACTGCTAATTCCTTTTTGGAAGGATTTCCTAGTGACAATGTAAATTGCACCATAACTAGAGCTGTACACTAGATACTCCTGTTGGGGAGCTGAAGGAGACCTGATGAGTAACACAATTGAAGCTTATATATAAAAAGGTAAACATGCAGTTTCAATGTAATTAAGCTAGGATGAATGCAAATTTGTCACTCAAAGCCTTTTTTATGCTCTTTCTTTCATTATTTGATAATTTCTTCAGGTGATAATTCCATTTTGGTACCCTTAAAGGGATAAAAGATTTTAAAACAGCCCACAGGAACCACAAGTTTAAAAATGTTTCTTTAAAAAAGGCTAGTGAAAAAAAACTTCCATTTTTTAGCTGATTCAGGTAATTATTCAATAGTAATTATTATTTTTAATAGTTTTAATAATAAAATTTTATTATGAAAACATTTTTATAGAAATTTTAAAGAGTAAGAAAACCCTCAAAAATGATGTCATTTTGAGGTGTTTCAGGCTCTTTCTAAGAACTAAGTTAGGTTTTAGCCCTAGGCCTATTACAGGCTCAAAATGCAATTTCCCAGAAGCAATTATTGAATTATGAAAAAGTGTCAATTGATGTATTCATGAAAAAGTGTCAATTGATGTATTCACTTTTATCCTAGATAAAGTATGTTAAAAACTGCACATTAGCCAATTAAAGAAACTTGACAATTCAAGAACCTCATTTAGTAGCCTAAAAGTATCCTAGTTATTATTCCTGAGCACTTATCTTCTCACCAAATATTTTCAGTTTGACCAAATGAAAGCATTCAAGCAATAAAAAATCAAACCATTCTAATAAAGCATAAATTTGCTGTTTGCAACATAATTGAGCTAGTATGAAAGTGAAAACATCATTTAATTCCTTTTCATATGCTGTTTCATAGTTCAATAATCATTACTGGAACAAATATCAGTTTGAGCTCTTAATAAGGCCCCAAAATGCAAAACAATCTATAGTTGCCAAAAGTTTCAAAATATGTTTAAAAAAAATTGGTTAATGAGAAAAAATTGCCACTTGCAAATGATTCAGGAATGGTAACAGATGACATTTTACTGTTTAGACTAGGGAAAATAACAATTACCATTCCTGAATCAGCTACAAATGACAATTTTCTTCACTAGTCATTAAAAATCAAACATAATCTTACACTTTTGGTGGCTTTGTGCTGTTTTGAGCCCTTCAAGGGCTAAAAACAATTTACCCAAGAGGTAACTACTGAGCTATGAAAGAACACAAAAAAGGAACTAAGTGATACTTTCACTTTAGGCCTAGCTATATTATATTGTAAAGACAAATTCACCCAATGAAGGAATGGTAAATATCTAGATTAACAGAGTATTCAGATAGGCTAAGCTATAACACAAACTCTCCTCTAGAATCAGTATTTCATCTAGAATTCAAATATGATATTTGTTTCCATTGCAAATTCACTTTTAAGCCATTTACTTACTTCAAAGATGATTCCTTTTTATCTTATGGCTTATAAACCTGCATTAGTATCAATCTTGTTAAAACCAGTTTAGCCTACCTACAAATTGAATCAATTTGACAGAATTGAGAATCAATAAATGCATGAAAAACATGTAATATGGGCTATAGCCATTGTTGGGTAGGGCTAGAGAGGGAATGTTAGGTAATATCAATTTGCATTTGTAGGGCTGATATGATTGTTACTTCAGGCCAAGAAATTGCATTTATGCGATCTATTAAATTAAACCTTACTATATGAGAATCTTTGTAGTTTCAGGTGTGACTCCTAGGTAGTTTTTTTTATATGTAATGAGGGATTGCTTAGTGTGGCATTTCCATACTCTTTGAATATGGCACAACACAAGTATTCATGTGACATTGAGATCATAAGTTAGGCTATGCCTAAATGGAAATATATGGCCCTGTGTGGTCATGGTCCTATGGATCAGCTAGCACACACAAAGTGCTGTCATTGATCTCACATTTAAAAATAAACATTCAAATTATTATTTCAATTTATTTTGATTTTCTGCAGTCCTCTAAGGGACAGCAAGGAATTTAACTTTTCAGTCAAAACTTGTGGCCTAGGCTCAGCAATGAAAAGCTTAACTCACAAAAAAAGGAAGCCATTTGACATATCAGATTAGCAAAGAGGTTTAAATTTTAAGAGAAAACTATATTTATTAACAGACTAGATAAATAAAAAGACCTGGCACTCCCAAGAAGAGAACTTGTATATTCTATTTCTTCGGTTTGGCTTTGTACATGGCCGCGTTTTCTGGCAGCCTGCTAACTAGCCCCGTGTTCGTTTACTTGTCGAATGGGATTTTTACTTATCGGGGTTTAACCCCTAAAAGATAGCAACAAATACTTAGTTGCGTTTGATTCGACTCGCAAAAGTTAACTTAAAAGCTGACTTCTCTGCTGCCGTTTTATTTAGTAAGAAGTCGACTTAGCAAGTCAACACAGAATTGCCAATCGAACACTTCACTGGAAAAATTTTTTAGAAATGTGAAATCGTTTAGTCTAAAGAAAAGACAATGAAACTGTTAATAGTGGAAATAATCTTAGCTTTTCAGTGACTTCTAAGTAATATTATGCATATTCCTTAGGATTTAAAGGGTTTTTGGTGTTCTGTAGGCCATCTTGCATAGGCTAAGCTTCATAAGGAATCAGAAGAAAATTTTTATGTTGTTAAAAACGTTGGTTCTTAGGAAGGCAGCTATCACATTGGTGAGTTATTCAAATATTACCAAATCAAACAGGCCTAGTTTCTAAACCAACCCATAATTTTTAGTTGAAAAAAATTTAGAATGGTTATGTCAATGCCTATATTATATAGTCTATATTCATTGAGATTGTGTCTAAACTGGATTTTTAACAGAAAGTAGGTGTAAAATTTTACTTTAGCTATTTTTGAAAGAGGTTAGGTTAGGAAAATGAAACTTTCAGGGATGTGTCTAGAGGCTAAAGTGTGTCCCAGGAAAGTATTTAAAGTACCTACCTCTACTTCTTTTCCCTCTAGAGGGTCCTGAAATTTTTGGGTACCTCAATTTTTGGTTATCAGTTTCTTTCTCTCTGGCCTTAGTTCTGAAAAGACAATTCCAGTTGATTTAGCAGAACTTTAAGCCATAACACTGGGTTTTTCTAAATTTAGAAAGAATATTTTATGCCACCTGATTGTAGGTTAAACATATGGCTGATATTATTTATTCTCCATGAATTTTTGTTTTATTTGATTTAATTGATGTCAGTTGCTTTCTGTTAAAAATATATATATTTTTTAAAATCAATCTTCTTTTGTGAAAAAAATTTGAATTGTTTTTCTTTTTACATATTACATAAATTGTAAAGGAATGCCTGGCCCTTCATTTCATAGAATTAACTAAGAGTCTTTGGGGCATCTTATATCAAAATACATCTGACACATTTTAATATTTTTTTTTTTTAGAATACATAGGACACCATTAAAGTTTTGCATTTGCTGTGCTAAAAAATTGTCTTAAAAAGTGCCAAGTTTAGAGAGTTATTTTAATATTCTTCTTAGTGATCAGTATAATTGTTTTTAAAATTCCTTCTGTTTAAAGCATTTGAGAGGGATTCTAAGCCGACCATGGGTATATCTTTGTCACAAATGATTTTCCTCAAGTGAGCTGGTGGAAAACAAATAGAACATATGACTTTTCTTTTTTTTTATTTCAAGACTAGAATATTACAAAACTGAGCATTCATATTGCTAATTGTATCTTAAGTAAATACAATCCCTGATGGGTGTTTTGTTGATACCTGTCTCAAAATTAATTTGTCTAAATAAAATACATATTGTTTATGGGACAGCAGTGAAAAATGGTAGGAACTATGACTTGAGTTGTTTTTTTCCAATATTTTCTTTTTTCAGATAATTTTTGTTTTCTGGTCACATTTGTGTTCCTTCTTAAGTGGCTGGCACTCTAGGTTGAGAATACTTTGTCCAAAGGGCACAGGTTTAATTCCTGGCATTACCAGTTTATTTGGTTTGGTGTGACTATGGTCAGTGGTGTGACTATGTAGGTTCAGCCAGAACTGGCCCAACCTTGAAAGGCTACCTAGAGAAATCTAGGGTCAGTTAGCTTGCAAAAGCATAGAATGACTGGTCCCTAGCTTCTTATTGCACTTCCTGGCTAAGGGACCACCTGGTTCTTTACTGGGCTTCTGACTTAACCATAGAAAATTTCTTTTAAACCCATTAAATATAAGTACAAAGGAAAGAATGCCAGTAAGATGGGCCTTCCTTTTCAATGAATTGTTGATGTATAGACAATAGTGTAGGTCATAAGAAATGGCTTGTGAATGTTTTGCAAGGTTTAAAAATTTAGGATAATTGGTCAGGTTGGCAACTGAGCACAAAATTAATTGCCATGGCCTTAGGAATTTAGTGTATTAAAACCTACTTATGTCCATTCATTTTCTTTTAAACAGACAGGAGTTCTTTGTTTCCTAGCTTCAATAAATTTATACGCAATTTTGAGACAAGGGGTTACAAAGTAGGTCAAAACTTGCAAATGGAACTGTGGTGTGACTAATTAATTTGTAATAAATGTATATCAATTTAAAGATTCAAAAAAACAATCATGTAGAAAACAAACAAGACAAATAAACAAAAGTATCCCTTTACAACCATTTAAAAAAGTGTCACAAATGTAGGTCACCCTTAAGATTGAAATTTGTTGTGTTTAGTGCTTTTATGCTTATGCTTGCTGCTTATTATCTTATGATTGCTGTTTGCTTATGTAGTTTTGTTGCAGGTCGGTTGGTTTAATAAATTATTCGACTGGTAATAATACATGGTGTCAGAAGTTTCAGAAATGGACAATCTTCTTCCATGCCCATCATTCAACTGGGAATCAGCCAGTCTACAAGCATGGACAAAATTTGAACAGCATGTAAATCTCATATTCAGCGGGCCGCTGAGTGAAAAGAATGCCAAACAACAATATGCATACCTTCTTCTTTGGCTAGGAGAAAAAGGACGAGATGTCTTTAGTACCTTTAGTATTTGCTCGCTATAAATTCCATAAGCGGGATCAGTTGGAGCATGAATCAATTGAACATTACATTACAGCCCTCAAGGTCCTTGTCAAAGACTGTGAGTTTACAGACAATTTTGAGAAGGAGATGGTGAGAGACAGATTAATATGTGGACTGAAACAACATAGAATTCGAGAAAAACTATTATCTCAAGGTGGAACCCTTACTCTAGAGAATACAGTGACAATTGCAAGAGCTTCTGAGGCAACACAAGAGCAGCTCATATCCATGTCAGCCATGTCCTTGTCAACTACAACAGTAAAGGAGCCAAATGTAAAACAAGAATTAGACTATGTAAAAAGACAAAAGAAGTATGACCAACCCACAACAAGTAAGAAGTGTTACTTCTGTGGTAGGGCATATGACCCAAATCACAAATGTCCAGCAAAAGGGAAGTCTTGCTCCAAGTGCGGAAAGGCAAATAATTTTGCTCGTGTCTGCCGTAGCAAACCAGCAGATACTATTGATATGGAAGGAACAGATGGAAATCAAGAACAAGAAATTTATATTGATACATTACTTATTGGAGCCATAGCTGAGAAATCAAGCCAACCGACTGTGGCTATCAAACTGAATAATTCAGCATGGGAAACTCTATTCAAAATTGACACAGGAGCTGAAGCAAATGTTATCCAAAAATCTGTCTTTGACAGACTTAAACCCAAACCACAAGTAGACAAGACAAGTCAGATCCTTGTAGCTTACGGAGGAACTCGCATTCCAATTGCGGGAGTATGCTCTTTAAATTGTAGACATAAAGGAATTATCAACAAAAAGTATAGTTTCTTTGTAGTTGATACACAGTCGAACCCAATACTAGGATACAAAGCATCTGTAGAAATGGGGTTTGTGAAGGTAGCTACATCTATCTCTTCCTTATCTACAGAGAAGAGTGGTCAGAAGAACCCAATTCCCAAAGAGTTTGATGACGTCTTTGCTTTTGATACTAAGGCAAAATCTGTTGAGATGAAAACCGACGCTTCCAAGCATGGTCTCGGGGCAGAGTTGAGCGTAAGTGGAAAAATTGTTGCTTTTGGATCAAGGGCTCTCACATCAACAGAACAAAACTATTCTCAGATTGAAAAAGAGCTATATGCTATCCTCTATGGCTGTAAAAAATTTCATCAATTTGTCTACGGGAGGAGAATCATTGCACATACAGATCATAAGCCACTGGAGGCTATATTGTCAAAACCACTAAGCCAAGCCCCTCCCAGGCTCCAAAGAATGATGATTCAGCTACAGCCATACGATATTACGGTTCAATATGTTAGAGGAAAGGACTTACCAGTTGCAGACACACTGTCAAGACTGCATCCACCCCACTTTGATGAAGAATGTTCCCTGGAGATCGAATTCCATGTTCATTCTGTTATGAAAAGTATCCCAGTCAGTGATAAGAAGATGGGGATCATCTTAGAAGAAAATAAGAGAGACCCTATTATGATAGAACTTACCTCGGTCATACAAAAAGGATGGCCGAACCACCGACACCAGTGTTCTGCTAGCATGCAACCTTACTGGAATGCTAGGGATGAGTTGTCCAGCGTTGATGGCATCATTTTAAAAGAAAATAGAGTTGTCATTCCAAGAGCATTACGAAGGGACATTCTGCAGCAATTGCACGTATCACACCTAGGGATGGAGAAAAGCAAGCAAAGAGCCAGAAGCTCCGTTTACTGGCCAAATATGAATTCAGCTATAGAAGATCTGATCCGGAACTGCGAAGCTTGTGGGAAATTTTCCAGAAATAATCAGAAAGAACCACTGATATCGACACCAATCCCACAATATCCTTGGGAATACCTGGGTATTGGCCTTTACAAGATCTACGGAAGAGACTATATAGTAACCAGTGACTACTATAGTCGTTTCATAGAGATTGACCGAGTCGAACCGGCAACCTCTTCAGAGGTAATAAAGAAGCTCAAGGCCCATTTTGCTAGATATGGTATTCCAGAAAAAATTCGGTCTGACAATGGACCACAGTTTACATCTTATGAATTCCAGTCCTTTTTTCAGAAATGGGACATCCAGCATCTGACTTCAAGTCCGAATTTCCCGCAGTCTAATGGCCATGCTGACAAGGCCGTGGATATAGCGAGTAGGATCATGCTAAAAGCTATAGAGTCCAATACAGACCCCTACCTTGGTCTTTTAGATTATCGGAATACTCCAGTAGATGGTGAGGCATCACCTGCCCAGCTTCTTATGAGTAGAAGTTTAAGATCCATCCTTCCATGTACTCGAAAGCAACTGGAGCCAAATACTGTTCGAAAGACAAAATTCCACGAAGCAAGAACTAGTCGACAAGAAAGGCAGAAGCAGAACTATGACAAGGCTTCTAAAGATCTAATAGAGTTGAAAGACAACCAACCCATTCGGGTCAAGCTGTCAAAGGAAGCTACATGTTGGATGAAAGGTGTAGTGACGTCATGCGTATCTCCAAGATCTTATCTTATACAAGCCGAAAATGGTAGATTTTATTGCAGGAATCGGGCCCATTTGAAACCACAGTCCAGTGCTGAAGGCAACAGTGCTCAAAAATCTTCAGGACTCACAGGGGATGAGGACCTTCCAGCAGAATTTCACCCTCCTGTGACTCAATCCTCTTCTCAAAAAAGGCTGTTCCAAGAACTCCAACACCCCCTCCAGCAGCAAACAGTGAAAGCAGAAACGGAGAGGATTATTCACGACCCTAGGTAACAAGAACTGGTAGAGTGGTTAAGCCAAGGAAGATAATGGACATTTAAATTGATAGTGTTTCTTTTTTTTTTGTGTGTGTGCTTTTATAGCACAATTATTATTGCGAAAGAAAGGAGATGTTGTGTTTAGTGCTTTTATGCTTATGCTTGCTGCTTATTATCTTATGATTGCTGTTTGCTTATGTAGTTTTGTTGCAGGTCGGTTGGCTTAATAAATTATTCGACTGGTAACAATACAAAATTAACAAAGCTTCAATTATGAATCTGTTTTCTTTAAACAGACTGAAGGGGCAAACCTCCAAGCCATGACAAATTCAATTTCACTTTTGGCCTCTTTCCTTTTCAATAGGAACTTTCTTTGGATTTTTTTCCAACCAAGTAAAAACAGTAGGGACAGGATCAGGTGTAAGGGACCTTCCATTTAGCCTACATACCCAGGAGAAAATCATGCAACTCTATGCTAATAATTGGTACATTTTTTGTTGTTCATATATTTGACTTATAAAGTGAACATACCCCTTGATGCCTTTTTTATGTTCTTTACAAACATAATAAGTGCTTCAATTGCAAGTTCAAATTTATGCACTTTTTGAGCTCTTGAAAATGACCAAAATATTTCTAGTTTTTGGGTATAAGAAAAACGCTTAAAACATTGGTCTCAAACTTACTGTTTCATTCTGAATCTATTTTCTAAATGTTATACAATCCACAAGCACTGATTTTCCACAAATTAAGTTGAATTAATAAATTTTACAATACTATACTGTTTTCTTCTTCTTTGATGCCAAATTTTCAATTAAAGTATGTATTTTTGGTCATTTTTGACAAAATAATATATGTTTTTTGCTGCCAAAATTTGTTAGGTTAGGTCAAAAAGTGCTTAAATTTGAATTAGCAATATAAGCAATTATTATACTTGTAAAGAACATACAAAAAGGCATCAAGTGGTATATTCACTTTATTTGTAAGTCAAAATATGAACAAAAATAATTACTCCCAACCTACCTAATTTGCAAATATATAGCCCAAATTATATATTTTCAATGTATTCTGCCACCTTTTAGCCTACTTGTTTTTCCAGTTCTTGTTTTGCCACAGTTGCTTCAATTACCAGGTACTAGGGTTGAGGGATAGATTGGCAGAATCAATAGGAAATATGTACTTTCAGCTTTAGATTTCCATATTAGGAGGGTTGGGGCTAAAGTAGAGCAGGGATGCATGTAGAACATGTTAGCTATAATTATTATGCAAATTATAAAGTCACCCTTTTTTAACAGGTTCTCTTCTATAGGCCTACAGGTCCTTCTCTTGGCTTTTACCACATCAAGCATAGTGTACCCAGAGAAGAATAAGTAGCAACAAGCTATATATGGGCTACATAAGCACATGTTATTTAACAATGACTTTTCTAGAGCTTAACTATGAACCCTTAGTAAAATTGACAAGAAATGAGTAACAGAAAAAAAATTAAATTTTGGCTAAATGGCAATCAGGAACTGGATAGAGGCTAAAGGGGGGCCAAAAACAGGGCTGTATAATTGGAGTCCAAGGAACTCCAATTATACAGTGATTTTTAAAAAATCACTGTATACAAATAATTTTTTAGTGAAATAAACAATTCCCTTGCTAATTTAGGACTTTAAATTGATTAGCCTACTGAAATTTTTCCATCCTATGCAATTAAAATAATTTCCCTTTTCAGAGCATTAAGACAATCTATGACAATAAAAAAATATCCAAAGCATCTTGAATGGAATGACTAAAAGAAGACAAATGAAAATCACAATTTGCAATCTTACAATTAAACTTCTGGCCACACAAATTGTATTAGGCTACCCAGCTCTGAAATAATTGATCAAGTAGCTTAATAGTAACTTTAACTAATATTGCAATAGCTTTTTAAGATTTTTCTTGGTAAAATTCTAGTTAATTGACTTTATGCTATCTTGGAAAAGGTTACGGTTAGGAAAATGAAACTTTCAGGAATGGGTCTACAGGCTAAAGTATGTCCCAGGAAGGTATTTTAAAGCACCAATCTCCACTCCTTCTCCCTCAAGAGGTCCCTGAAATTTGCCTACATGACAGGTCTATACCTATTGAAATTTTGACAAAACAACATTTTACCTTAATTTTCAGTTACTAGTTGCTTTTTCTCTGCCTTTAGTTCTGAAAATGCAATTCCTGTTATTTGAGTAGAATTTTGAGCCATATCAATGTTGCTTTTTTTTATTTAGGAAATGTATTTGCATATCTTTAAAACCTTATTAAATGGAATTGAGCAAAGTTATGAAGCTGAAAACAATTTTGTTGTACTTCAATTAAGCAGAAGATCTATTTTGCAAGGTTTCACTTTGATAACACACATATTTTTAAAGGTCATCAAAGGTCAGGGCCCTCTAGATGGAGGAGTGGACGTAGTTGCTTCAAAATACTTTCCAGGGACATAGTTTAGTCTGTAGATTCATTCCTGAAAGTTTCATTTTCCTAACCTAAACCCTTACTGAGATAGCAAGAAGTCAATTAACTAGAATTTTACCTTTTTCTTAACCATTTTATTATTTACCTATCCCACCCACCCAGTAAAAGAAAATACCCATCCACCCACACAAGAAAAAATCCAGTTTTAACTAGGCTAATAATATAGTTTTTAAGCCTATTTTAGTGCAACCTACCCAACAACAAAAAATCAAGCTCAATAACTCACCACACTGGTACACAAAAGTGGTGGCTTCATCTTGGATTCATCTGAAGACATACTCCATGATTAGCTATAATTGAAATTTCTGCCTTCTTTCCGAGTTAACTTGAGACGAACGTACAAAATATAAAAGTTTTTAAAAGTCTACTTTTCATTAACTTTCAGTCAACTTTTACAAATCGAACGCTCAAAGTTAACTCGGAATCGCAAATAAAACGTCGGAACGCTGGTTTAAGTCAACTTGAAAAGTGAATCAAACGCAACTCTTGTCTGGCTACGTGTCGGTTAAAACGGCAAGATTAATTGCGAGAATAACAACATTGGTCACGTGTAATTATTGCTTTAAGCGGGGCTCAGACGACGTTCGTAAAGTTCATAAAGTGGTTGGTAAGCTTCATGAAGTTGCTTCGTTAAACTTCTTTACAACTTTACGACACCAAATATGAAAGTTAAACTTTAGTTAACTTTTTTCGTAAAGTTGACCAATAGGGAAAGAGTTTCAGAGCAAAACTTTTAAACATATTGAGAAATGTGGAATATTGAAGCTGAAGACATTCTCATTTCTCTAGTCCGAGAGAAGCCTGTCTTATTCCAGGCTTCTCAAGGAAAACACAAAGATAGAATATGCATAGAAAATATATTCAAAGAAATTAGTTATGCTATGACTGTTATGTGCCCTCAGTTTGGTGGTGAGTTTACAGGTGGGTTGAACACTACTTTTGTTGTGTGGTTGCACTTTAGACCATATATCAGATGCTATACTATCTGCAAAAGAAGCAACTATTGCTCACTCATTCCTTCAAAGCAGAAGAAACCAGCAGAGGGGTCCAGAGGTCTTTATGGGTGACCACTCATTTGAGAGGTAGCCACTCTAGGGACTGATAGCCTATTCTTGAAATCTGAATGATCTCTTGATAGAGTTATGACCTATTCTTGAAATCTAGCTGACCTCTATAGACTGATGATCCATTCTTGAATCTGAGCGATCAGTCTGAAGAGTGATGGCTCTGACTGGGCCAACACTCCACAAAAAGATCACCCAGATTTCAAGAACAGGCCTTCAGTCCCTGGAGTGGTGACCTGTTAAATGAGTGCTAACCCAGAAAAACTTGTGGACCTCACTGGGAACCAGTACAAAGCCATATGATTTTAGGTACCATATTCCAAGTGTTTTATTTTGGCTTGTCTAGTAGCCTACTTGGCATACTAGGCTACCTCACTATTAATTATTTTCACATACCCCTTTTCTGAATGGCAGACAAGTCTACCACAGACACACACTTGATATAGAAATAGATTATTTGTAACATTTGGCATACCCAGTGCATACTTTTTGCATTATGTTTCTAACATTTGGCACACCATATGCTGGCCTAAACAGGCCTAGTTTTGGTAAAATTTTAGTTAATAGACCTGTTAGGTTTAGGTTAAAAAGATGAGTCTTTCTGGGATGGGTCTATAGGCTAAAGTATGTCTTGGGAAGATATTTTAAAGTACCCACCTCCACTCCTTCTCCCTCTAGAGGGCCCTGAAATTTGCCTACATGACATGTCTATTACCTACTGAAATTTTGACAAAACATCATTTTCCTAAATTTTCATTTACTTGTTGCTTTTTTTCTGCTTTTAGTTCTGAAAATGCAATTCCTGCTATTTGAGTAGAATTTTGAGCCATATCAATGTTTCTTTTTCAAAATTGGAAAATGAGACTTTCAGGGATGTGACTACAGGCTAAAGTATGCCCCAGGAATGTATTTTGAACTACCCACATCCACTGCTTCTCCCTTTAGATAGCCTGAAATTTGCCTACATGATAAGTCTATATCTATTGAAATTGTGACAAAACAACATTTTACCCTAATTTTTTATTATTAGTTTCTTTTTCTCTGGCCTTAGTTCTGAAAAGGCAATTCCTGTTAATTCAGTAGAACTTAAGGCCATAACACTGGCTTTTCTAAATTTAGGAATACTAATTTGTGCTACCTCCTTATTGGTTAAATATAAGGCTGACATTATTTATTCCCCATGAGTTTTTTTGTGTGATTTCATTGATGTCAGTTGCTTTCTGTTAAGAATATATTTATTTTTTAAATCAAGCTTCTTCTTTTGTGAAAAAATATGGACTGTTGTTCTTTTTACATGTTGTATTAATATTGCTGATTGTCTGTATGTCCCAGGAAGGTCTGGAAAAAGAAATCTGGGGACAGTAAGCAGGAAGGGCATGCAAAAGTATAGAATGGCTGGCCCATAGCTTCCTATTGCACTTCATGAGAAGTGCATGAGAGGGTCATGAGAGATGGCTGGTGAATGTAATGGGGGTGAATGTTTTACAAGGTTTAAAAATTTAGGGCAATTGCTCAGGTTGGCAGCTGAGCATGAAAGTAAAATTTGTGATTTGTTTTCTTTGTGACTTTTATGTTTATATAATGTCATTTTTTATAAGTTAATCTTCATTGTTTTGTTTTAATTGCTATGTTCCTATGGCTTTAGTGTAATAAAACCTACATATGTTTATCCATTTCCTGTAAACAGACAGGAGTTATATATTTCCTAGTTTCATATTCAGGTTTATTTTATTTATTCTAAAAGCTTCTATCTTCAGCACAGAACCACCATGAGCTTGCTAATATTTAGTTGTCTTTTAGCTCTCTCATGTGAAGAGCAGTGGAAAAAGCTGAGGGAAACCTATTGCCGCCACAAGCAGAGCCTTAAAAAGCCTTCAGGAGCCAAAGGTGGGGAAATAAAACCTATTGCCTGGCCATATTTCCTTGCTATTGATGCATTTTGCTCAGACCAACTTAAATTCCGCAAGCCAAGAGCTGGCATAACTAATTATGTACAGGCATCTAGTGGAAGTAGCAACATAGCAACAGTCAGCCTGTCCCCAGAAGCTGAAGAAGCATCACAGAACTCTTCCCAAAAAATTGATACAGATGAAGCATCCCATGCAAGTCCAAATTTTGTGAGGTAATTTTCATCTTATTTAGGCATATGACTAAAGTGATATCACTGGATTTAATCAATATTGTGGCTTGTTTTGTATTGTTTGAGAACAAAATTTTCCATATAGTAAAAAAGCACAGATATCCTAGAAGCTGAAGACTAACTGCAATTTAAAACACCCCCAGAGACATGAGCTAAGGTTACTAACTAATTGTCAAAATACAAAATCTCTCCAAATCTTCATCTTTGTAATTTGTAGGTAAATAGGCTACACATTTATTACTATGCTCTTGTGCCCTTCTACAGTTAAAAATTTTGACAAAACAACATTTTACCTTAATTTTTTATTATTAGTTTCTTTTTCTCTGGCCTTAGTTCTGAAAAGGCAATTCCTGTTAATTCAGTAGAACTTAAGCCCGTAACACTGGCTTTTCTAAATTTGGGAATACTCTTTTCTAAATAGGCTACACATTTATTACTATGCTCTTGTGCACTTCTACAGTTAAAAATTTTGACAAAACAACATTTTACCTTAATTTTTTATTATTAGTTTCTTTTTCTCTGGCCTTAGTTCTGAAAAGGCAATTCCTGTTAATTCAGTAGAACTTAAGGCCATAACACTGGCTTTTCTAAATTTAGGAATACTCTTTTGTGCTACCTCTTTATTGGTTAAATATAAGGCTGACATTATTTATTCTCCATGAGTTTTTTGTCTGATTTCATTGATGTCAGTTGCTTTCTGTTATTAATATATTTATTTTTTAAATCAAGCTTCTTCTTTTGTGAAAAAATCTCTCCAAATCTTCATCTTTGTAATTTGTAGGTAAATAGGCTACACATTTATTACTATGCTCTTTGTACTTCTACAGTTAAAAAAAAGTATTACTTGGAAATAAAATTCTTGAATTAAGGTGTGATGCTACATAAGTAGATATGCTTAGCTGGAACTGAAATTTTTTTAAAGTTGGGACTAATGTCTAGTACACCAATGCTGTGGTTAGCCATGAAATGTTCTTTTAAACACAATATATAATGATTCTGAAGCTTATTCTCAAGAATAGGTAGATTATTAATAAGACCACCATCAATGTTGAGGATAGAAAACAAATATCCCAATAGCCTAGGTTAAAAATAAACAGGTAACACAGCAAAGCCAAGAAAGTAAAGTAAACACAGGCAGAGGGGCAGGGGTTCATTCAGTAGTAGCCTATATTAAGCAAGCAAAATAAATCATAAGAAGCCACTACACAATGTGTCCAATCAGGGTGGAAATGGGTTGAGAAGTAGTCTCAAGCAAATAGGCTACAATCAAAACAAGCCAGAATGCACTGCACACCAAGTGTAGAGACATTAGCAACCCCATAGCTAGAGCCCCTTGTGAAATAATCAACAAATCATGTCACAGAGCTATGTTCTCTGTGTTTTAACACCTTAGGTCCATGGACTTCCACAATTGCAATTTCACAATTCGTTGAGAAAGGTTTTACAACGTCATTTTTCTACCAATGCCACATTTTATTTGGTATTGTTTCAGTCTCTTTTGTGCCTTCAAAAGAAACTGATGCAGAGGAAGCATCCCAAGTAGGTCCAAAGTCTGAGAGGTAATTTCAATCTTATTTAGGCACAAGACTAAAATTATATCAATGGATTTAATCACTATTGGGGCTTGTTTTGTATTGTTCAAGAACAAATTGATAGAATGCATTTATATGAGAATGCAAAAATCTCAAGCATCAGCTTGGTTATAAATGTAAAATGGCCTACTGTATGAGGAAAAAGAGTGACCCATGGTTCTTAAGATGTCATTATGCATTAATCTTAGTATATTCATAGCTAATAAGCATACCTTTCTTGACTTAGCCCTAGTCTGACCCTGTGACCTAATCTGTCATTTTTTCATAGCTGTTGCAGCTCAAACTCATTGCCTCTTACACTAGTTCCTACATTCACTTTGTCCTGGGGTTGCTCTTTGGTTTCTTTTTGTTGTTCAAACATTCATGTTTTTTTGTTCATTTTTTTTCCTTTTTCAAGTGGCCATAAAAAGAGGAGGAAGTCTTGTGACCCAGCAGACCTGGATGCACAAATTTCTTCCGTGTCACACAAAATTGGAGACTTAGTGGATGTCATTGGGCAACAAAAAAGCAAAAAAGAACAGCCAGCGGATTGGGTCTCCATGGCCTTGGCTGAAGACTTGAAGAAACTGCCGACTGACTTAAGAGTCAAGGCTCAGGCTGAAATGTTCGGAGTGCTTGCTAAGTATACAGAGATGGCAGTAAATAGGGTTTCAGTACAAGAAAACGTTGTGAAGAGTTTCAATTTTCATGATTACTGCTAAAAACAGTTACCATTTATTCAAGATTTTATTTGTATAATGTTTGCTCAATAATACTTGTAACTATTCTGTTGTGAATAGTAGTTTGTAATTCAAATCAGATTTAATTTCTCATGGTAGTGTACAGCTTGTAGTAAATTCACATTTCCATATTATAACCATGGCAAATAGGCTAAATTTTGCCAGTACTTCCAACAAGATTGTGATATGTATACTATTTGACTGTGAACAAATTTGATACATGATAATAGTTATTGGAAGCTGCTACTATGTTGGTTGTGATGGCAACACCATACACTTTTTGGGATCCCGAAATGTAAGTAGAGGGAAGAAAGTTAAAAAAAAAAGTTTTCTGTTTCACAGCAAGGAATCTAAACTTGTAAGTACATACCAGCCAAATTTCACTTCAGTATATTGTTTTATGAATTTTCACGTGTATATTCAAGTATTGTAAAATTGAGAATCTGTTTTAATTAAAAATAACTTAAGAATGAAAAATTATTTCCACATGTGACAAAGAATGACTGTACAGCATCCAATGAATCTCATATAAAGTGTCTCATATCAAAATTTCATTTTGATTTTTAGATATGTAACCTTTCAGATACTTAAAAGTACTTATATATACTTAAAAGCTAAGAAATATTCTGAGATTGCTGTAGTCAGTCACCAATTATGCACAGTAATTGCAGTATAATCACTTCTACTACATTACCTACGATTTAGAAATCAAACTATGCAGCAAACTATGACATTTTCATTATAATTATATAACAATCATAATATATACAATAATAATATAACTATGTAAAATCATAAGGCAGCAACATAATTCTACACAAGGCTTGAACAGTTACTGTCTATTTACAATATCATTCTGCCAAGGTACTTTTCCAATACCATTGAGGTAAATGCATAGGGTATCACGAAGTTTTTTCACCTCAATAGTATAGTTATTTGCCCCAAGCCTGTTTATTCTGTCCCATGTATCAGCTGGGGCTGGGACATTTCTCCACTGGCCATTGTCCTCATCACCTTGATCCGCATCTCCAACATTAATATACCTTGCAGTGGTCACTGTCACTCCATCCCTAACTCTCAGGAAATTATGCAAGCAAACACATGACATCACTATCAGGTTCACTTTTTCAAGTGAAGTGTGAATTGGTGTAAAAAAGATCTGCCACTTTGCGGCAAGGATGCCAAAGCAGTTTTCAATTATTCTTCGGGCTCGCGATAATCTGTAATTAAATACCCGTTTTTGATGGTCCAAATATTGTCCAGGGTAAGGCCTCATGATGTAGCTTTTTAAGGGAAAAGCTTCATCCCCCACAATAAAGTTAGGAAACAGTGTTGTTGATCCTGGCAGAAAGGCATCAGGTGGTAGGCGAAAAGCACCACTGTCAAGGTCTCTGGCAAACTGAGTATCAGAGAAAACTCCCCCATCACTTCTACTACCAGGTGCACCAATGTCTACAAAAGTAAATTTGTAATCAGCATCACAAACTGCCATTAGGACAATGCTGAAGAAATTCTTGTAATTGTAGTAAGTGCTCCCAGATTTATAAGGAGCAACCACTTGAATATGTTTGCCATCAATTGCACCACAGCAGTTTGGTAAGTTCCAGCGGGAGTAAAAGTAGTTAGCAACTTCCTTCATGTTCTCAGTTGACAAGTTTGGTAAATAATCATTTTTCAGTGCATCAATAATGGCAGTCATAGTTTCTGTGGTAATCCCAACAATTGTGCTGTGCCCATGGCGGTGCTCATACATCAAAGACTTTTGGGTTTTCCCATCTGCTAAGTAACGAATTGTAACACACAATCGTTCAGCAGGAGATATGGGTATTCTCATATTTGTTGTACTCTTCTCCAACTTATTGAACACCTTACCAAGAAGGCAATTCCAACTTTCTGGAGTCATTCTGACATAATTGGCAAACATAATCACATCATTTGAGATGATTAGCTCTTTCATGAGGTTATGAGATGGCCCCTGACCTATCCTCCTTGAAACATCAAAAATTGGTCTAACCCATACACTTCTTTTTCTTTCTCTGGTTTTCTTTCTCTTCTTCAAAAGAAGCAGCTGCAGCAACTGCAGGTTTAAAAGTAGCAACAGCTCCTCTTCCATCTTGACCTGGAAATGAAAAAAAGATAAGCTAGGTTTGGCTTAATATGTAAAGCCCAAGATTTTCCAGAAATATGATCAGCTAGCTTCTATGGTTTTATTTGAAAAAAGCAAAAGGACAATAAACCAGATTAACTTAAAAATCTAGTTTAAACAACAATCTCAACAAAAATAGACTATATAATATAGGCATTGGGCTAATCATTCTGTTTTTAAATAATGTCAGCCATATATTTAATGTATAAGGAGGTGGCATAAAAAAGTATTCCCAAATTTAGATAACCCAGTGTTATGGCTTAAAGTTCTGCTCAATTAACAGGAATTGCCTTTTCAGAAACTGGCAGAAAAGAGTATTCCTAAATTTAGAAAACCTAGTGTTATGGCTTAAAATTCTACTCAAGGAATTACAACAGAATTCTACTACAGGAATTGCCTTTTCAGAACTAAGGCCAGAGAAAAAGAAACTGAAAACCAAAAATCAAGATAAAATTAGGTAATTAATAATAAAATTAAAGTAATGATAATTATGATAATGACAAAATTTGTAACATTTAAATATATTGTATTGCTTGAATATGTGAATTTCTGACAAGGAAGGGGTTGGGGCTTTGGGCCAGTTTCTAATTGTATAGACAAATACACCTTCAGCAGTTATTTCAGAACTGGGTAGCCTAAGTCATTAGTGTGGCTAGAAGCTTCATTGTAAGATTGCATATTGTGGTTTTCGTTTGTCTTTCTTAGTCATTCCATTCAAGATGCTCTGGGTATTTTTCATTGTGATAGATTGTCTTAATGCTCTGCTGAAAAATGAAAAATATTTCAATTGCACAGGATTGGAAAATTTCAGTAGACTAATCAATTAAAAGTCCTAAACTAGCCAGGGAAGTGAGACACTTCCAATTATTAGTATACAGCTCCATGATTTTCCCCTGGCTATGTAGGCTAAGTGGAAGGTCACTGGAAGCTTTGTTCATTTCAATCTTAAGTTTGACCTACATTTGTGACACTTCATTAAATGGTTGTAAAGGAATACTTTTATTTATTTGTTTGTCTTCTACATGATTTGTTTTTCTTAATCTTTATATTGATATACATTTCTTACAAATTAATTAGTTATACCACAGTTGCATTTGTAAGTTTTGACCTACTTTGTAACCCCTGGTCTCAAAATTGCATATAAATTTATTGAAGCTAGGAAACATAGAACTCCTGTCTGTTTAAAGAAAATGGATGGACATAAGTAGGTTTTATTACACTAAAGCCGCAGAGCCATGACAATTAAAACAAAACAGTGAAGATTAACTTTAGCCATCTATGATGACCCACATTCTTGTCTATACATGTCTATACAATTCATTGAAAAGGAAGGACCTTACTGGCATTTCTTCATTTGTATATATGGGTTTAAAAGAAAGTTTATATGGCAAGCCAGTAGGCCAGTAAAGGACCTGGTGGTCCTTTAGCCATGAAGTTCAATAGGAAGCTAGGGGCCAGCCATACCATGCTTTTGCATGCCCTTCCTGTATACTGTCCCCTGATTTCTCTAAGTTACCTTTTAAAGTAGGGCCATTTCTGTCTGAGGTTACAGAGTCACATCACTGTCCTAGACCAAATAAACTGACAATGCCAGGAATTAAACCTGTGCCTCTTGGACAAAAGATTCCCAATCTAGAGTGCCAGCCACTTAGCATGGAATGCAAATGTGACCATAGAACAACAATTATTTAAAAAAAAAAAATATTGAACAAAAAAAAAACTCAAGTCATTGTTGCTGCAATGTTCACTACTGTCCAATAAACAATATACATTTTATTTAAACAAATTAATTTAAAAACAAGTATCAACAAAACTCCATCAGGGATTGTATTTACTTAACATACAACCAGCATAATGACTGCTTAATTTTGTGATATTATATTATTTAAATAATAAAAAAAAGAAAAATTATATATTATATTTGTTTTCAACCTGCTCTTTGAGCAAAACCATTTGTGACAGCAATATGCCCATGCTTGGCTTAAAATCTCTCTAAAATACTTTAAACAAAAGGAATTAAAAAAACAATTATGATGATTAGCAAGCGTTATGGTTTTAATTTCTACACAATCAATAGGAATTGGTTTTTCAGAACTAAAGACAGAAAAAGAAACTTATAACCAAAAACTAAGGTAAAATGTTGTTTTGTCAAAATTTCAATAGATATAGACCTGTCATGTAGGCAAATTTGGGGACCATCTAGAAGGAGTGGAGGTAGGTACCTCAAAATACCTTCCTGGGACACACTTTTGCCTGATGACACATCCCTACAAAGGACAATAAACCAGATAACTATTTAAGTGAATCCTCCCAATTTCTGTGATCTGACATTGCTGGGACTCAGATGATAAGCCTGTTTTGTCAGCAGCAAATTAGAGGTTACAATAATGGCTTGACATCACCTTGAAAAGACTAGGAGCTGACTAAGAAGAATGGTAGGAAGTCTCTCTTGAGTATCTTTAAGTGTAGTAGACATCATTGGTTTGGAATTTAGTTTCAACGTTTTGCCCTAAATATCAAGTGTGCTATAAGACTGAATTCTTGCTAGGATTTTTGGCACCACTGTCAACTTCACAAGAAAATAGGAAAAACCAGGGAATCTGGATATTCTGAATCATGAAGGAAAACAGAATAAGTAACATAATAAGCCCTTATGCCTCATTAAACTATACTTACACCCTGAACTCCTTACTTCTTCAAATGCTAGTGAAATTTGAATAGTTTGCTGCTCAAAACTCACGTAAAGTACAAGGCTCGTGTGAGCGGTGAAAACTTTACGGAAACAAACTTTGTGAACCACTTTATGAACTTTACGAACGTCGTCTGAGCCCCGCTTTAATGCTATGTGAAGTTCTGACAAGTAAGAGGCTGGGACTTCGGGTCTGTTTCTAATTTTACAGGCAAATACACCTTCAGCAATTATTTCAATACAATTTGTGTGGCAAGAAGTTTAATTGTAAGATTTCAAATTGTGGTTGTCATTTGCCTTTTTAAGTCATTCCATTCAAGATGCTTTGGATATTTTTTATTGTGATAAATTGTCTTAATGCTCTGAAAAGGGAAAACTATTTCAGTTGCATACGATAGGAAAATTTCGGTAGGCTAATCAATTCAAAGTCCTAAATTAGCCAGTGAAGTGTTTGTTTTTTTTTCACTAAAAAATCACCACCTTCTTTGAACTCCAATTGTATAGCCCTGTTTTTGGCCCCCTTGAGCTAGTATCCAGTTCCTGATTGTCATTTACTCTAAATTTCACTTTTTCTGTCACCTATATATGTTAGCACCAGCTTTACCATTGGGTAAAACTGGTGCAAACAGTATTACTGGCTTTCATATAAAGTGAATATACCACTTGATGCCTTTTTTAATGCTGTTTACAAATATAATAATCGCTTCTACTGCAAATTCAGATTTAAGCACTTTTTGACCTCTTAAAAATGACCTATATATGGGGTCATTACAAATCTGTAATAGTTTAGAAACAAATTTGGGCTATATATTTGCACATCAGGGGGGTAGGGGTAAAGTATAGCATATATTAAATACATAAACTAACCATTGCTGGATTATTTTTTTATGTTTGTGCTTTTGCACTGTTCTTTACAAATATAACAATTGCTTATTTTGCTAGTTCAAGTTTAAGCACTTTTCAACCTTACTTAACCTAACAAATTTTGGCAGTGAAAAACATACATTATTTTTTCAAAAATGACCAAAAACACATACCTTAATTGAAAATTTGGCATCCAAGAAGAAGAAATACAGCATAATATTGTAAAATTTATTAATCCAACTTAATTGTGGAAAATCAGTGCTCATAGATTATACAACATGTAAAAAATGGATTAATAATGAAACAGTAAGTTTGAGACCAATGTTTTAAGCTTTTTTATACCCAAAAACTATTTGAGTATACTTTGGTCATTTTCAAGAGCTCAAAAACTTGCACTTGAAGCACTTATTATGTTTGTAAAAAACATAAAAAAGGCATCAAGGAGTATGTTCACTTTATTTGTAAATCAAAAATATGAACAACAAAAAATTTACCAATTGTTAGTATAGCTGCACAATTTTCCCCTGGGTATGTAGGCTTAGTGGAAGGTCACTTATACCTGATCATGTCCTACTGTTTTTACTTGGTTGAAAAAAATCCAAAGAAAGTTCCTATTGAAAAGGAAAGAGACCAAAAGTGAGATTGAATTTGTCATAGTTTGGAGGTTTGCCCCTTCAGTCTGTTGAAAGAAAACAGATTCATAATTGAAGCTTTGTTCATTTCAATCTTAGGGAAGATCTACATTTGTTACACTTCATTAAATGGTTGTAAAGGGATACTTTTATTTATTTGCCTTGTTTGTTTTCTACATAATTTTTTTAATCTTTAAATTGATATACATTTCTTACAAATTAATTAGTCATGCCATAGTTCCATTTGCAAGTTTTGACCTACTTCGTAACCCTGGTCTCAAAATTGCATATAAATTTATTGAAGCTAGGAAACATAGAACTCCTCTCTGTTTAAAAGAAAATGGATGGCCATAAGTAGGTTTTAATACACTAAAGTCCTAGGGCCATGGAAATTAAAACAAAACAATGAAGATTAACTTTAAAATTCTGGACATGACATAAATATAACATTCACAAAGAAAAACCATTCACACAATTTTACTTTTGTGCTCAGTTACCAACCTGAGCAATTGCCCTAAATTTTTAAACCTTGCAAAACATTCACCAGCCACCTCTTATGACCTACACTCTTGTCTGTACATCAACTATTCATTGAAAAGGAAGGACCACCTTACTGGCATTTCTTCCTTTGTACTTATATTTAATGGGTTTAAAAGAAAGCTTCTATAGCTAAGTCAAAAGCCCAGTAAAGGACCAGGTGATCCTTTAGCCAGGAAGTGCAATAGGAAGCTAGGGACCAGTCATCCTATGCTTTTGCATGCCCTTCCTGCTTACTGACCCCAGATTTCTCTAGGTAACCTGTTAAGTTTGCGCCAATTCTGGCTGACCTTACAGAGCTACATCACTGACCTTTGTCCCAAACCAAATAAACTGCTAATGCCAGGAATTAAACCTGTGCCCTTTGGATAAAGGATTCTCAACCTAGAGTTCTCAGCCGCTTAGGAAGGAACACAAATGTCACCAGAGAGCAAAAATTATTTGGAAAAAGAAAATATTGAAAAAAAAACAACTCAAGTCATAGTTGCTCCGATTTTTCATTGCTGTCCCACAAACAATATGTATTTTATGACAAAAATTTGTTTAAACAGGTATCAACAAAACTCCATCAGGGATTATATTTACTTAAGGTACAATCAGCAATATGAATGCTTAGTTTTGTGACATTCTAGTCTTGAAATAATAAAAAAGAGAAATTATATGTTCTATTTGTTTTCCACAAGCCCATTTGAGAAAAGTCATTTGTGACAACAATATACCCATGGTTGGCTCAGAATCTCTCTAAAATGCTTTAAACAGAAGGAATTTTAAAAACAATTATACTCATAAGCAAGAAGAATATTAACATAACTCTCTATACTTGGCACTTTTTAAGACAATTTTTAGCAAAGCAAATGCAAAACTTTAATGGTGTCCTACGTCATCTAAAAAAAATCATTAAAATGTGTCAGATGAATTTTGATGTAAGATGCCTCATATACTTTTAGTTGAATCTAGGAAATGAAGGGCCAGGTATTCCTTTACATTTTACACAACATGTAAAAAGAAAAACAGTTCAAATTTTTTCACAAACTAAGAAGCTTGATGTAAAAAAATAAATGTATTTTTAACAGAAAGCAACTGACATCAATGAAATCAAATAAAACAAAAATTCCTTGAGAATAAATAATATAAGCCATATATTTAACCTAGAATGAGGTGGCATAAAAGATTATTTCTAAAATTAGAAAAAAACAGTGTTATGGCTTAAAGCTCTGCCCAATCAACAGGAGTTGTCTAAGGCCAGAATAATTAAGAACTAAGGCCAGAGAAAAAGAAACTGATAACCAAAAAATAAGGCACCCAAGAATTTCAGGACCCTCTAGAGGGAAAAGAAGTAGAAGTAGGTACTTCAAAATACCTTCCTGGGACAAACTTTAGCCTGTAGACGCATCCCTGAAAGTTTCATTTTCCTAGCCTAACCTCTTTTAAAGATAGCCAAAAGTAGCTAAAGTAAAATTTCACCCCTACTTTACCTTAAAAATCCAGTTTAAATAGCAATCTCAACAAGTATAGACTATATAAAAAGCTTTAGGTATTGGCCTAATCATTCTAAATTTTTTTCAACTAAAAATTATAGGATGGTTTAGAAACTAGCCTGTTTGATATAGTAACATTTGACTAACTCACCAATGTGATAGCTGCCTCCATAAGAACCAACCTTTTTAATAACAAAAAAACTTTTCTTCTGACTCCTTATGAAGCTTAGCCTATGCAAGACAGGCCATTGATGTCACAATCCTAAATAATCTTTTTGACCGTGTCCGAAATCTCAAGTATGCAGAATTAATTTCGCATCCGTCTGGAATTCTTCGAAGAATTCTCAGTCCGGACTAGAATGTCATCTGTAATTATCGCAGGGTTATGACGTCAAAAACCCCACGAAAAAAATTCTATGAAATTGCAATATTTATCTGAGGTTTTTCAGAAGAAACTAAAGAAAGATAGTGGTGATCCATTTCCAAAGCATAAGGAAGACCAGAGCATAAGGAAGAAAGATTTGTTTAATGTGTAACAAAAAAAACTTCCAGTGTAAGTGGCTAAGAATATCTCAGTTTAAAAAAAAAATTATTTGTGATCAGCAGCTTTTAGATGATTATTATTAAGGATGTAGATCTTCACCTTACTCAGTGATCATAGAGCTTTAATTGTATGATAACTGCTAAATACAATGATCATTGACTTCTTATTCTGTTATTCTTGAAGCAAAAAAATTAAGCTGTTTTAAACAAAGAGAAAACACAAAATTTCTCATGCCCCGCTAAAGGATTATCTCTAAGCAGAGTAATAGATGATCAGCAGTTTTTTGATAGTTGTTTAATAAAGTGATTGTTAATATTCTAGTTGAGTGACTTCTTGTTATCTCAGAAAGGGGTACGGTTAGGAAAATGTAACTTTCAGGGGTGGGTCTACAGGCTAAAGTATATCCTGGGAAGGAATTCTAGAGTACCCACCTCCACTCCTTCTCCCTCTAGAGAGCCCTGAAATTCACCTATCTGACAGGTTTGACAAGTTTAGCAGGTTTGTCAAAATTGAAATTTTGACAAAACAACATTTTATCTTAAGTTTTAGTTACCAGTTGCTTTTTCTCTGCCTTTAGTTCTGAAAACGCAATTCCTGTTATGAGTAGAATTCTGAGCCATATCAATGTTGTTTTTTTTTCAAAGTTTAGGAAATGTATTGGCATATCTTTGAAACCTTATAAATTTGGATTGAGCAAAGTTGTGAAGCTGAAACAATTTTGTTGTACTTCATTCAACAGAAGATCTATTTTGCAAGATTTCACTTTTATAACACATATTTTGAAGGTCGGGCCCTCTAGAGGGAGAAGGAGTAGAGGTAGGTACTTCGAAATACCTTCCAAGGACATACTTTAGCCTGTAGATGCATCCCTGAAAGTTTCATTTTCCTTACATAACCCCTTTCTGAGATAGCAATAAGTCAATCAACTAGAATTTTACCAAATGATTTTCTTTGAAATAAAATTGATCTACCCTAAATAGGGTGATAATCCTGTCTTCAAGCAATCATCACATTAAAGCTGCTAACCCATTGTTAACATCACAATGTAAATAAGCTGAAATAGCAGTATAATTGACTAAGTATTAGTGCAGTATTAGCATTTTAACCATGTTCTAGCTCCTTTAGAATTATGTTTGAGTAACCTGATGTGAGCTACCTCTGCTAATCAGGACAGGGCTTTAAACTAATTTCCCAGGGATGAAAAATATGGTAGCTTTTCCTTTAACTACATATATTTAACTATATTGTGTATCATACACAAATTTATTTTTAAGCTTTTTGATCTAAAGGATTTTTTAAGACAACACCTTACCCATTCTTGAAATTATACTAAACAAATCTGATAAATTCTAGTAGGATCCAATTTGGTGATATTTTGCTATGTATATTTATTCCATCTTTCATTTTAATATGATACTCCTTTCACTAACTTCAGCAAATCAACAAAAAATTCTACTTTTTGTGTATAGAACCCCCTCCTCTTTCCCTATTTGACCTAAGGTCAATGAAAAAAACTTTAAAAGCCTTAGCCTTTTTGACCTAGGGTCATAGTCTCAGAATCTCAATCAAACAGATGGATGGACAAATAGATATTGCAATGTCTGTGTTATCTATAGTTAACACATTTGATCCCAGAAAAGATTTAACAAATTTTATCATTGTCACATCAAATTTAGCATGCTGATGAACCTGATATTTGCCTTGTAGTGTCCTTTTTCAAATAATATTTATCAAAAATAAAAAAAAAGTCTTTTATTTTTGCTGTTTAAGATGTTTATGATTTTACAGAATGTTATATTTGAGTGTGGGTGTGTGCTAGGATTAACAATGCTTATGACAGCAAAGGTCCTTCCATTTATGGCACCACAGAGTATTGAATCCCTAACCCTAAACTCCTGAGTCAACTGTCATATTTGACATAAGTGAAAAAATGTATTTAATTTTTTTTTGGCTCCTAAAGGTGTAGTTGAAAATAGTCAGAGCTTTGGGGTGTGAATCCCCTTATTTGTCCTGTTGGAAGGAGGCTAGTACTGTACTTGCAATTTTCATAGTTTCTTGTTATTCTTATAATCTCAATTTTTGCAATTTTCTTGTTTCTTTACCACTTCAATGGTATTCTATGAACCTGTTCTTGTTCTTTGTAATATGCCTTTACTGTATTTGGGATATATCTGTAGGCTTCTCTTTGATACTCTACAATAGCATACTTATTTAGATCAGGTTGCATGTAGCTTTTTCTAAATGTTGTCAAGTCTCTTAAGTCACTTATACCTGATGCTTTCCCTACTGTTTTCAGTTGGTAAAAAAAATCCAAAGAAAGTTCCCATTGAAAAGAGCCCAAAAGTGAGATTGAATGTATCAAAGCTTGGAGGTTTGCCCCTTCAGTCTGTTGAAAGAAAACGGATTCATAATTGAAGCTTTGTTCATTTCAATCTTAAGAGTGACCTACATTTGTGACAATTCATTAAATGATTGTAAAGGGATACTTTTATTTATTTATTTGTCTTGTTTGAATTCTAAATGATTTTTTTTAATTCTTTAAATTGATATACATTCCTTACAAATTAATTAGTTGCACCACAGTTCCATTTGCAAGTTTTGACCTACTTTGTAACCCTTGGTCTCAAAATTGCAGATAAATTTATTGAAGCTAGGGAACATAGAACTCCTTTCTGTTTGAAGAAAATGGATGGATGTAAGTTGGTTTAATTACGCTAAAGTCCTAGGGCCATTGCAATTAAAACAAAACAATAAAGATTAACTATAAAATACTTGACATTACATAAGTATAACAGTCACAAAGAAAAACCATTCACAAAATTTTACTTTTGTGCTCAGTTGCCCACCTGAGCAATTGCCTACATTTTTAAACCTTGCAAAACATTCACCAGCCATCTCTCATGACCCACACTCTTGTCTATACATCAACAATTCATTGAAAAGGAACAACTACCCTACTGACATTTCTTCATTTGTACTTACGTTTAATAAGTTTAAAAGAAAGCTTATATGGCTAAGTCAGAAGCCCAGTAAAGGACCAGGTGGTCCTTTAGCCAGGAAGTACAATAGGAAGCTAGGGGCCAGCCATCCTGTGCTTTTGCATGCCCTTCCTGCTTACTGTCCCCACATTTCTTTAGGTAACGTTTTAAAGTTGGGCCAATTCTAGCTGAGCTAACAGAGTCACATCACTGATCCCTCTCCCAAACAAAATAAACTGGTAATGCCAGGAATTAAACCTGTGCCCTTTGGACAAAGGATTCTCAAGCTAGAGAGCCAGCCACTTAGGAAGGAACACAAATGTGACCACAGAACAACAATTGTTTGAAAAATGAAAATATTAAAAAAAAACTCAAGTCATAGTTGCTGCCCATAAACAATATGCATTTTATTTAGACAAATCAAATTTAAGACAGGTATCAACAAAACTCCATCAGGAATTGTATTTACTTAAGATACAATAAGCAATATGAAAGCTTAGTTTTGTGATATTCTAGTCTTGAAATAATACAAAATAAGAAAAATTATATGTTCTATTTGTTTTCCACAAGCTCATTTGAGACTGCAATATGCCCACGGTGCACTTATAATCTCTCTAAAATGCTTTAAACAGAAGGAATTGTAAAGACAATTGTTCGGATCAGCAAGAAAAATATTAACATAATTCTCTAAACTTGGAACTTTTTAGCAAAGCAAATGCAAAACAAAAGAATTCAGCTAAAAGGTGGTAAAATATAGGACAAATCCAATTGGTCTAAATAATCAAGGCCTATAAACACAACTGCCTTCTAATCTCAATTCTTTGTGTTTCTGATTCTTAGCAGCAGCTTTGTAATGGAAACTTTCAGTTCTATTAGCCTACTAGATATGGTCTAGATATTTCTGGAGACATTTACATTTTATTTTCTCTAGAGATATATTTAGTGCATAAGTGGATATGCACTATGTTACAAATCTAATGATCTGCCAATTTGCATGACCACTAGATTTCAAAGGCCAGAGAAAATTCGATCCTAGAATCTAGTGATGACCTTTGATCTTGATTGCCATCATAAAAAAGTCATGGGCCTTACTTATTGTTAGGCATAGGCCTACAAAAGACTATAGTAAATGCTAGATATACCCAGTGTCTGACCTAAGCTATCCAAAATCAAAGTCTTGACAATTGTGCATGCATTATCTGTAAGAGAAAAAATTGCTCCTCCATCAGACAGAGCAAAAGAATGTCCAGTACTTTAATTTGCAGTAGTAGCAAAGTGATTAGGAGCTACATGGAAGCTGTTTTCAATCTGATGGTTGATTTCTGTTTCTTCCCCTACTACTGAGTTGCTGTTGAGTAGGGATTTGAGCTTCAAAGAACAAATGACAAAAACAGCTTTCGGACTGAGTATTCAGAATTAACCCTGAATCCGGATGCAGCATTCTTTGTGAAAGATTTCGGACACGGTCGTCATGTGCGTTTCAAAAAACGCTTGGATTAATCAGATTAGTAATCGGACAAGTAAACGAACACGGGGTAGACTGCATGATATATATATATATATATATATATATATATATATATATATATATATATATATATATATATATATATATATATATATATATATATATATATATATATATATATATATATATATTGATTTTCTGCAGTCCTCTAAGGAACAGCAAGGAATTTAACTGTTCAGTCAAAACTTGTGGCCAAGGCTCAGCAATGAAAAGCTTAACTCACAAAAAAAGGAAGCCATTTGACATATCAGATTAGCAAAGAGGTTTAGATTTTAAGAGAACACTATATTTATTAACAGACTAGATAAATAAAAAAGACCTGGCACTCCCAAGAAGAGAACTTGTATATTCTATTTCTTCGGTTTGGCTTTGTGCAAAGCCGCGTTTTCTGGCAGCCTGCTAACTAGACTGCATGATATATATATATATATATATATATATATATATATATATATATATATATATATATATATATATATATATATATATATATATATATATATATATATATATATATATATATATATAGAATTTATATTCTCAGAGTAGTGTTTTGCCAGTAGATTTTTTTTCTTCCAAGTTGTTTTCATAAAATGTTCCACACATGTCCTTAGTGCTTGTAGGTTCAGAAAAGTCGATCAAGTGATAATTGCACTATTACAGAGGAGTATAATGGCAATTGCAGATTGTTCAACCCGTGTAAGTTTTACAGGGAGTATGCATTTCCGGTTGTTCAGCCTGTGAGGGCTATAATTGTGAATCGTATGGCTACACGATTCCGATGCTAAAACTGTAACATTCTAACTCACTTTTCTATTCTAGGTGACCTGGGTTTCTAGTACATATTCGAATAAAAGACTATAGTTTTTACATGGTGTCAGAAACCTCGTAAAAAAATGAGAATCGGTGTTCCCTACCCAACAATGGACTGGACAAGTGACAATCTCAAAGAAGCATGGACAAAATTTAAAAACCATTCAACTCTGATGTTTGAAGGTCCCCTGAAAAACCTGAAAAAGTCCAGTGCACCTTCTTACTAATTTGGCTCGGAGATAAAGGAAGAGACATTTTCAGCACTTTTACATTTACAAGAGAAGAGCAAGATAAAGTTCAACCATATATTAACAAATTCACTGAATACTTTAACCCACAAAGCAACACTGTCTTCTCAAGTTACCTTTTTCATAAACGTGACCAGTGAGATAGCGAATCAGTTGAGCAATACATAACTAATTTGAAGATTCTGGCTCGCGAATGTGCCTATTCTAGGACAGCTATTACTGAGGAAATGATAAAAGACAGATTTGTATGTGGAATTTCATCAGCAAAAGTCAGAGGAATACTCCTCCAAGTAGGGTCCAACCTTACCTTGTCACAAGCAGGTACCATTGCTAGAACGCATGTAGAAACCCAGGTGCAGCTCAAAACAATGTCACAATCTGATCCAAGTGGAAGCCAACCATATCAAGAAACATACATGAAGCAAGAGATCGACTTTGTCAATAAATCAAAGAAAATAAATTGTTCCGCACCAAGTGGAAAATGCTATTACTGTGATGGAGGTTATTCAGTCTACCACAAATGCCCAGCTAAAAGAAAAATATGCAGCAACTTTGACAAATCAAATCATTTTGCCAAGGTTTGCAAAAGTACCAAAAAATTAGTAAGCCTTATAAACCAACCACAGCAAAATCACGATCACAGGAACAACAGTAGTGATAAGCTATTTATTGATATTATAAACATGGACAAAGTTGATGACTAGCCATATGTAAAGCTGTTAATCAATGAACAAAGCAATGTCACCTTCAAAATGAATACTGGTGCTCAAGCTAATATCATACCTGAAAGACTTTTCAGTATTCTCAAACCAAGACCAAGAATTAACAAGACACTACAGATACTTACCAACTTTGAAGGTCAGAAAATCCCCACACTTGGAATATGTAACCTTAAATGTACATACACAAACAAATGCAACGAAACGCAGCCCTTCTTCATTGTAAGAGATGCCCCCATACCAAACCTAGGCTTTGAATCCAGTCACAAGCTTAAACTCATCAAGCTGATCCTGACAGTAAAAATTTCAAAAGTCCAGAAACCAGACCTATTAACAAAAGAATTCCAAGACATATTCCACGGTATCGGACAACTCAAAGGAGAATGCCACGCAACACTTAAAGAAGGAGCCGAACCCAAAGCTATACCAGCTAGACGCGTCCCCATTTCCCTCCAAGATAAATTCCAAAGGATATCAATAGGATGGAAGAGCTTGGAGTAATTGAAAAGGTACTCCAGCCCATAGATTGGGTAAACGCCGTGGTTGTAATTGAAAAGCCTGACAAAAGCCTTCGAGTGCGCATCGACCCAAATGACCTAATCAAGGCTATCAAAAGGCCACACCTTCCCATGCCAACATTCGATGAAGCAATGCTTAGACACGCCGGGGTAAAGTTCTTCACAAAACTAGACACTCGTCACGGTTATTGGTCTCTTGTCCTAGACGAAGAATCATCTCAGCTGACAACCTTCAACACACCATACGGCTGTTGTAAGTTCAAAAGAATGCCATTGGGACTGATTTCAGCTCAGGACAAATTCCAGCGCCGCATGGAAGAAGCGTTCAAAGGCATCCAAGGCTTATTCTCGACAACATTATAATCTCAGGAAAAAACCACTGAGGAACATGATGCGAATGTTCGCAGTGCTCTCATAAGAGCCCGTGAAAAGGGAGTCAAACTAAACCTTCAAAAATGCGTATTCAAGTGCAATATAATAACGTATTTCGGGCATTGTGATATCAGAAAACGGAATCCACCCCGACCCACAAAAGGTCCAAGCGCTGCGTGATATGCGAAACCCCTTCTACGAAAGATGAACTCTAGACAATATTAGGAATGATGAATTACCTTGCAAGGTATATCCACAATCTATCGTCATTAAATCAGTCACTCCGTGACCTAGTAAAACAGCGACAATTTAAATGAGAAAAACAGCACAATACATCATTCACTAATATCAAAGAATTCATTTGCAGCTCATTAGCATTCTTTGATCCAACAGCAGGCAATGTAGAGCTACAAGTCAACACCTCAAAATTTGGCCACGGTGTCACCCTCAGCCAAACTGGATAGCCAATCTCCTTTGGATCACGTTCACTAAACTCCACCGAGCAGAACTACTTGCAAATAGAGAAGGAACTTTATGCTATTCTTTTTGGCTTCGTACATTTCCACCAGTACGAAGTATCTATACGGACTATCTATACCAGTATCTAGAAGTTCACGGTTGTCTCTGACTACAAACCCCTGCAAGTAGCCCTAAATCACCCAATATCAACGTTATCACCAAGCCTGCAGAGGAAACTTCTAAGGATTCAACAATACGATCTCATAATAGCATTTCGCCCTGGCAAGGAAATTCCCGTTGCCGATGCCCTGTCGTGGCTAAACCTCCCTGAAAAAGATAAAAAATGGAAAAAGAAAGAGAATCATACGTTCACTCTATCATGTCTTTTACCAATGAACAATGCCAGACTCGAGAGACTGAAACAGGCGACAAAATCCGACCCCCCCAGTTAGCTGAGCTTGCCCAAGCAATCCAAGAAGGTTGGCCATCCTGCAGAAGAAACATCCCTGCAATGCTCACATCACAACAGGAACCTCGGGCATTAACTAACAGTTGAAAACGAGATCATAATGAAAGGAGATCGTTTAGTCATTTGAAGAAATTTGCGGAAAGACATTCTTAGTTTTATCCATTCGTCACACTTGGGTATAGAAAAAAACAAGCAACAAGCCCACGAAATCGTTTTTTGGCCTGGAATGACGAAAGATATTGAAGAGTACATCAAACACTGTCATGCATTCTCCATCATCTAAATTTCCAACCGCAAAGAGCCCTTAATGCCACAAATAATTCATATTACGGCAAGCCGGAAAAACTTTACCAAGCCAGAATCGTTAAAAGAGTAGATGCAAACCCAAGATCGTACATAATTGAAACAACCGAGGGAGGAGCTTACCGACACAACAGGCGACACATAAATACGCCAAACCAGTATCCTCAATCACCAGAACTCGCTAACCATGAGGAGGACAGCCCCGAAGCCAAAACTTCACCAGCACCTATAAGTCCATCATCAATAGCCCCTTCCCACCTGTAACACCGATAGAGACCCTTCCCCAACCCATAAATCTTGAGTGTAGCTCGGCGCTCTGCACACTCCTTCCAGCACTAAGCACCATTCGCCCAACCCAAGAAGAACCCCAAAACTCCCCATACATAACCCATAGAGGCACGCTTGTGAAGCCGATACAGAGACTGGACATGTGAGAAATTCCTTAAACTATGTATATTAAGTGACAAATAAGTTGTGAATAAGTAATGAACTTATAAACGTAATGCTATACGGAAGAACCTTTGTTTAGTTAGTCTAATGTAAATGGTCAGATTTTATCAAAGTTTTGTACCAGTTATCTAGTTTTGAAAAGAGGAAGGATGTAACATTCTAACTCACTTTTTTAATTTAGATGACCTGGGTTTCTAGTACAATATTCGAACAAAAGACTATATTTTTTTACAAAACTATCAGTATAATAAATATGAATAATGCAAGACCACCCACCCCAGTGTAATTGTAAAAAAAACACAGATGGGTTTAGTTTACATGTTAGACATTGGTTCCGACGTCAACATAATTTATACTGGGAAGAGGAATCCTGCTCATGTTAAAAGTGTTCGAATATAAAGAGAAAAAAGCGATTGATATTATATAACAAATAAATAATGTAGATAAAGCAACCTAAACGATTTTTGTGAATTATATATCATTATCTTAGCATTTAATTACTGGCAGCAAACATTAAATAATTTTAAAAAGTATCTAAGTAGAAATACAAAATACTTGGCTGCGTTTTGGAAGATATAAGAGGTAGGAAATATACCCCTTCCCCCGAAGTACCAGTGAAGCTAACATCAGCAGGATATACTTAAGAATATCTTTAAGACATAAGTTTGTCGTTGTCCAAATTTATTTTTAGGCCTAGAGTTGAGTTAGATGAAACACGGCTTAATTTAAGTATGGATGAGTTACATAAGGGCTAACAATAGAACAGAAGAAGAGAAATCAACACAAAAAATAAGAGAGAAAAAACCCATAAAATACCTAATTGATATTCTTTTCAGAAACCCCACCGCTTTCTAACAGGAAGCTAATGGAGGGATTAAAATAAAAGTTATTTTAGGGGAATATCAAAGCAAATACTATAGAAAGGTTTAACCCTCACTATTTATTGTTTTCGAAATTTTACATAGAAGAAAACACTAAAATTTTATCCCTGTTTCTGCATAATGTTATGAAAATAGGTCCTGTATTTCTTCAATTTTCTTTTCAATAAAAACTATTTACAGCAATATTCCTAGAAGAGTGCAGAATCAAACAGTTTGTGGTAACAAACTGTAGTAAGGAGCGACCCAGCTCAATAGTAACCGAAAATCTAAAAAATGGAATTTTGATACCAACAGTTACATAAAAAGGAAAGCATTTTAATGCTGATTTTAAATATATAAGTTTCATCAAGATCAGTTATACCCATCAAAAGTTACAAGCCTGAGAAAATTTGCCTCATTTTAGAAAATAGGGGAAACACCCCCTAAAAGTCATACAATCTTAACGAAAACAACTACATCAGATTCAGGGTATCAGAGAACCTTGTTGTAGAAGTTTCAAGCTCCTATCTACAAAAATGTGGAATTTCAAATTTTTTGCCAGAAGACAGATCACAGATGCATGTTTATTTGTTTTTTTGTTTGTTTTTTTTCCCCAAGGGTGATCGTATCGACTGAGTGGAAAATCTCATCATCATATTCAGCGTATCAGAAACCCTACTGTAGAATTTTCAAGCTCCTATGTACAAAAATGTGGAATTTCGTATCTTTTGCCAGAAGACTGGTCACGGGTGCGTGTTTATTTGTTTTTTTTTCTAGGGTGATTGCATCAACCCAGTGGTCCTAGAACGTTGCGAGAGGGCTCATTCTAACGAAAATTAAAGGTTCTACTGCCCTTCTTAAGTGACCAAAAAAATTGGAGGGAATACAGACCCCCTCCCACGCTCATTTTTTTCCCAAAGTCAACTGGTCAAAATTCTGAGATAGCCATTTTGTTCAGCATAGTCGAAAAACCTAATAACTATGTCTTTGGGGACGACTTACTCCCTCACAGTCTCTGGGGGAGGGGCTACAAGTTACAAACTTTGACCAATGTTAACATATAGTAATGGTTATTTGGAAGTGTAATGACGTTTTCAGGGGATTTTTTCTTTGATAGGGAAAGGGTTACTTGGGAGGATCTTTCCATGGAAGAATTTTTCGAGAGAGTAGAGAATTTCCATGAAGGAGGCGCAGGATTTTCTAATAATGTTTAAAACAAAAAACAATGAAAAGATAAATATGGAAAAGTTTTTTTCAACTGAAAGTAAGAAGCAGCATTAAAACAAAACGAACGGAAAAAGTAGTTTTAAAAAGTAGATTTGAGAGAAAGAGTCAAAATTTAGCGCAAAGAGCAGAGCTTTGAGGAGGGAACAGCCCCTTTCATATACAGAGTAATTTCTGTTTGTTTTAAGTTTTAATGTTGCTCCTTACTTTCAGTTAAAAAAACTTGTTTTTTTATTTAGTATCTTAACAGATCCGTATTTATTTAACAGAGCATAAAACCAAATAATAAGATCTCAAACTTTTGACTATAGCCTATGCCACACCCATGATTTAAATCATGGGTCACCAGCAATAAAGAAATTTAAGAAAAATCACTAAAAATAAACAAAAATCATGAAAATACGCCCTGAGACTACCCTAGCTATGCATGATGTTCAATAAACAAGGGTTACATTGGAGGACAAGCTGATACTGCTACTACTGCCACTACAACCACTACTTCTATGATGAAGGGGGTTCCAACTGAAAAAGTTAGTACATGCATACTACTACTGCTACTCCTACTACTAAGATTATTAAGGTAAAAATTTTGGTTAATTTTGAGAGATGTTGAACTAAATCAAAACACACTATATGTGTGTATCAGCAATATCTCAGGAACAGCTTAGTATCAAGTTAAAATTTACCAGGCATGCATTAATGGATGTTGATCGAATCAAAAGAAACTATGAGCATGCTCTTACTCTACTTATATAGCTACAACTATTACTATTGTTACTACTACTACTTTTAAAGCTAAAGGTATTAAGGTGAAAATTTCCGGGAATCTTAAAGGGATGTTGAACTAAGGAAAAAACACTTGCTCAGGTGGTTTAACAAAGGGGTGTATAAGCATTATCCCAACAACACCTTATGATATTAAGCTAATATCTTAAGGGCTATTAATATTACTACCATTATTGATATTACTACTACTATTGATGTTGTTACTTCAAATTAACTCAAAATAGTCTAAGTGCATCCAGGTTGTCAAAGTAGCATAGGTGGGGTATTTTAGGACTGGAATAGGTTATAAAGTAGAAAATTTCAGGGGAAGCTTATGTTGCTATTAACTACATCAAAAAGCACTATGCACATACTGGTTATCAAAAGGATGTATCAAAAACAATTCTGGAACAGTTGAGGGTATTAAGTTGAAACAGCCAGGGCTAGTACTATTACTACTGCATCTGCTACTATTGAACTAAATCAAAAGGGTTGAAGTGCGTCAAGGTAATCAAAGTGGCATAGATACAACAAGGGAGAAACAGAATAGGGTATTAAGTTTTATTTTTCAGTCAAAGATGAGGGAGCTGTAAAACTAAATCAAAAGGCACTGGTGTATCCAGATTGTCAATAGGGCATATGTGCAATATCCAAAGAACAGCTAGGGGTGTTACATTGGAATTTATGAGAATGTTATTGGGGCTGCTGAAATAAATGAAAACACACTATGCCTATCTAAATTTTGTCATAAGGTTGCATTTGCAATTCTTAGGAATGGATAAATGTATCAAGTTGAAACATTCACGCCATTTTGAGGGGGGTGTTTAACTAAATACGGATGTTAGAAGGGCGTATCTGCAATGTTTCTAAAACTGCAGAATGCAGTAAGGAAAAATTTTCAGCAGATAGAGTATATTGAACCAACAATAAAATCAAAAACGCACTATAATAAAGCTACTACAACTATTTACAATTATGACTCTTTATTACTGCTTGCATTTATGACTACTCAGAACTATGAATACTTACAACTTCAACCACTTGCAACTGCGGCTCCAACTACTCGTGACTGTGACTAGCTTGGCAAGAATTACTTGCGTCTGCAGCTACTTACTACTGTGAATGCAACTAATTGCAATTGTGAATGTGATGACTTGCAACAGCTACTGTGATTACTGTGCTACTGTTAACTCGAATGTGATTATATGCAAATACTTGTAACTGTAACTACTTGCAACTGCTACTAAAAGAACTAAATCAAGAGAGTTAAAGTATATCCAGGTAGTCAAAATGGCACAAATGCAATGTGGCACAAACCCTTCTTAAAAAATGTGCAGCTTATAAATTGGGTAAAAAAAAAACAATTGCATTTATTGCTGATTATCTAAATGGACGAACTCAGCAGGTTGTTGTTGGTGAAGCTATGTCATCCTCAATTGATGTGTTAAGTGGAGTCCCCCAGGGTAGCTGCCTAGGTCCAATTTTATTTTGTTTATTTATTAATGATCTGCCTTCCTCTGTTCAGCATGTTCGCAGATGATGTAAAACTTTATCTACCAGTATGAGACCAAAACAATGTGCAACTTTTACAGGAGGATCTTGACTCTTTAACTTATTGGTGCGAACCTAATTCCATGTTCATAAGCCCTTCTAAGTGTGTTGTTCTACACCATGCTCGTAACTCCCACCTGTGCATACTTACCAGCTGTCTGGCATACAAATCCCTTCTAACAAAATAGTCCATGAACTTGGCGTTTACTTTGAAACCCAATTGAAATTTAATAAGCATGTTTCAGAAATTGAAAGAATGCAAATTATCATTTATTGTCTATAAGGAGAAGATTTAGTAGGTTTAACCTTCATAATTTCTTACTAATATACAAATCAATGGTCTGCCCTCTTCTTGAGTATAATACTTCTGTTTGGTTTCCATTAAGTCTAATGGATGAGCATAGGATAGAATAGGTTCAGAGAAGGGCCACTAGATTGGTCCCATACCTTCAGCACCTTTCCTATCTGCAGAGACTTTCTAGGCTTCAACTCCCATCATTGAAGTTTCATAGACGTTGCAATGACCTTGTAAATGTGTTTCATATAATTAAAGGAGTGGATGATGTTGATCCAAATTTATTTTTTAAATTTAGCCATTATCATTCTACTTGTCAGCATGATTATAAATTATATCCCCCAAAACCACTGAAAAAAATTGGTCAGTTATCTTTTATTAGTAGAGTTGCCAGACCATGGAATGGTTTGCCTTTGGAGGTTGTTGAGGCAGAGAGTGTTCAAGTTTTTAAGAGTGCATTAGTAAATACGCCTTTTTATTTAGACGCTTTTGTTGTGTAGTGTCTGTTATTTAGAAGTTTTTGCTGTTTAGTTTGTAGTTGCCAATTTACTTTAAATTAGTATTATGATTTTGTGTTTCTGCAACAAGCATTGATGCTTACCGCTATTCGTAATAATAAATAAATATATCAGGAACAGAACACTGTAATAAGTTGACACTTTCAGGAAAATTTGGGGGTGATGTAAAACTAAATCAAAGTAAACTATGTGTAAAACACATAGTGTCCAAAGTAAACCATTGAGTTAAAATTTTCTGGGTATATTGAATGGGAAACTAAACTAAATCAAAATTTACTATGTGCATCCAAGGTTGTAAAAAGGATGTATCTTCAATATTTTAGGAAAGGTTATGGGAAGAAATTGAAACTTCCAGGGAATGTGGAGGGGAAAGGTTGATTAATCTTTTTTTTTTTTGGTCAAGGTTGTGACATGATGGGGGTTAGAATTTCATCAGCCCTATAGAACCCCAGAGATTATGCATATTTCAACCAATTTATTTGAATATTTTTCTTTTTTTGATGAAATAAAAACATATAGCTAAACATCAAGATTATTTTCAGCAAAGTAATGTTCAGGTCTTTAGAAGAAACAGAGAGCGTTAACCTTACTCCTCTTTGTAGTAGTTTCTGCTTGTTCTGAGTGTGACCTGATTATTTATATTTTATTTCTGCTCATCCTTGGTTTAATATAACTCTTTACCTTTTTTGAAAAACTTCTTTTGTGGACAAAGTTTTCATTAAGTAATGAAAGAAAAAAGGTGACTGACATATTTCTGTATCACAAAATACAGAACCAAACTGAAAATTATTTTTGTCATCAATGGGAAGGTAAGGAAGGTAATCTTCAGCCTTTCATGGGCTCCTAGGTTATATTGGTCTCAGCTTAACACATAGTCTGAGCTATGTTTCAAACTGCATCCTATTTGTCAATGCTTATCAGCAACTGTGAAGTTGAACAAATTATTTGAGCTCAGCACCTTATCAAAGGAGACCTTTAATTGGACATTGACCCTTCAAGGAAAAACCCAAAAACTTAAAATAAATACTTGGATGCCAAAAAAAAAAAATGCATTAACTTCCCTCCTTACAGTCAAATTTTTTTGAAAAATCACCACTGAAAAAGTCCCCAGAATAGATAATGTTGTACAGTTTTCACAGGCAAGGCTCTGTACAAGCAACATTGAGATGGTTTGGACTTGCTGCATTGATACTTCCTCAAAAAGTTTGTAAGTTTTTATGTTCCAAACTTAAGGGCTAGGCCTTTCTATAAAATAAAAATAAAATACCTATTGCAACTTAAGATGTAAAAAAAAAATTTACATATCAAATTTTTTTTTGAAAGTTTTTTTTTCAAAAGTTAGGAAATGTATTTGCATATCTTTAAAACCTTATAAAATGAAATTGAACAAAGTTATGAGGCTGAAAACAATTTTTTTGTACTTCAATTAAACAGAAGATCTATTTTGCAAGGTTTCACTATTATAACACACATATTTTTAAAGGTCATCAAAGGTTAGGAACCCTTTCTGAGATAGCAAGAAGTCAATTAACTAGAATTTTACCCCTATCCTCTTTCCAATCAAACCAAAAGGAGTAAAATTTTACCCCTGTTTTCCCTTAAAATCCAGTTAAAACAGCAATCTCAGCAAATATAGACTATAATATAGGTACTGGCCTAATCATTCTATTTTTCAACTAAAAGTCATAGGGTGGTTTAGAAACTAGCCCTATCTGATATGGACATATTTGATTAAATCAATACTATGACTGCTGCCTTCCTAGAAACAAACTTTTTAAACTAAAAAACTTTTTTTCTGATTTCTTATTAAGCTTAGCCTTTGCAAGATGGGCTGAAACATTAAAAACTCTTTAAATCCTAAAGAATATGCATAAGATTGCTTACAGGTCACTGAAGAGCTAAGAATATTTCCAATATTTACAGTTTCCTTGTCTTTTCATTAGGATAAACGATTTCACATGTTTATGCATTTTAAAAAATATAAACATTGACGTCGCTTATCCTCAATAATGTTTTTTTCGGGGTTAGCAAGTGTAAGCCCACGGACAAGTAATCCTGAGCGTTCGAGAGGGTAATCCGACCAACCACTGACGTCATATGCATCTCGGATTAGTCGGATGAGTAATCGGACAAGTAAACGAACACGGGGGAGTACAAGAAGAAACAGAGCAAAACAAAGTAAAGTTGAAGCTACTCATTTAGGGTGTGTTCCAGCTGACGGTTTTTCAGTAACTGCAGTAACTGCGCGGTAACTGCCCATTTCTAACTGCGGTAGAGCCAGTGGGAACGGCACAGTAAGCTGACTAGCAATAGCGTCATTTTCGAATTAAATGCATGTGTTTAAATTTAAGGGACAGTATGATGCTGATTAGTATAATTTTTTTTATTCTTCTGTTTCAGAGCATTTAGAGAGGTTCTAAGCCAACCATGGGCATTTGGCTGTCACAAATGATTTTGCTCAAATGAGCTGGTGAAAAGTAAATAGATCATATACTTTTTCTCTTTTTTTATTATTTGAAGACTAGAATATCACATAACTAAGCATTCAAATAGCTTGATTGTATCTTAAGCATATACAATCCCTGATGGAGTTTTGTTGATACCTGTCTTAAATTGATTTGTCTAAATAAAATGGGCCTATAGCATTTACAGGATAGTAATGGGACAACTAGCAAGTTTTTTTTCAATATTCTACTTTTTTAAAAATAATTATTGTTCTCTGGTCAAATTTTTGTTCCTTGCTAAGTGGTAGGCACTCTGGGCTGGAATACTTTGTCCAAGGGGTACAGGTTTAATTCCTGGCATTGTCAGTTTATTTTGTTTTGGATAGGGGTTGGTGATATGACTAACCTCAGCTAGAATTGGCCTAACTTTAAATGAGTACAGATGGAAATCTAGGGACAGTAAGAAGGAAGGGCATGCAAGACCATAGGCTGGCTGGTCCCTACCTTCCTATTGCACTACCTGGCTAAAGGACCACCAGGTCCTTTACTGGCCTACTGACTTAGTCATAGAAACTTCCTTTCAAACCCATTAAATATAAGTAAAAATGAAGAATACCAGTATGATGGCCCTTCTATTTCCCTGAAATGTGGATGTATGGACAAGAGTGTGGGTTGTGAGAGATAGCTTGTGAATGTAATTGGGATGAATATTCTGCAAGATTAAAAAAATTTATGACTGTTGCTCAGGTTGGCAACTGAACACAGAAGTATAATTTTGTTGTTTGTTTTTCTTTGTGACTATCATGCTTATTTAATGTCCAGTATTTTAAAGTTAATCTTCTTTAATTTATCTTTAATTGCTATGGCCCTAGGGCTTAAATACAATAAAACCTACTTATATCCATTGATTTTCTTTAAATAGATAGTAGCTCTATGTTTCCTAGCTTCAGTAAATTTAAATGTAATTGTGAGACCAGGGATTACAAAGTAGGTGAAGACTTGCAAATGAACCTCTGGTATCAATAAAAATTTGTAAGAAATGGATATCAATTTAAAGATTTAAAAAACTGTTAGAAAACAAATGAATAAACAAAAGTACCCCTTTATAACCACTTAATGAATTGTCACAAATATAGGTCACCCTTAAGATTGAAATGAACAAAGCTTCAATTATGAATCCATTTTCCTTTAAACAGACTGAAGGGGCAAACCTCCAAGCTTTGACAAATTCAATCTCACTTTTGGGCATTCTCACCTTTCCTTTTCAAAGCAAACTTTCTTTGGATGTTTCCCATCCAACTAAAAACAACACAGACAGCATCAGGTACAAGTGACCTTCTACTTAGCCTACAATGTGCAAATATATAGCCAAAATTATGTAGTTCCAATGTATTCTGTCACCTGTTACCTTTTCCCCCATTCTTGCTTTGTTTACAGTTGCTTCAATTAACAGGGAGTTAAAAGTTGAGGGATAGATTGGCAGAATCAATGGGAAACATGTAACTTCAGCTATAAATATTTTTGAAGGTCATCAAAGATCAAGGCCCTCTAGAGCAAGAATGAGTAGAGATGTGTACAGGCTAAAGATATACAGGCTAAAGGACATACTTTAGCCTGTAGACCCATCCCTGAAAGTTTCATTTTCCTAACCTAACCCATTTCAGTGATAGCAAGAAGTCAATCAACTAGAATTTTTCTGGATAAAATTACCATCCTTTGGAATAGTCTCTGAATAGTCTACCCTATCCTACTTCTTCAATAGGATTAAAGACAGTCTCAGAATAATGATTTGGCAGCCCATAAATCCTCAACTTATCTGTAATACTTCATCTAGGCCTGTTTACAGAGCCTAAAAGGAGTTAATGCTTAAAATGCTACCATTTGGCAATTTCATGGAGCCTCAATGTTACCTGGAAGAAGTCAATCCTTAGAATGATTCCAAATGGCAATTTAAGGTAATAATTATGCCTGGATATGCCAGAAAACATGGAAATCTTTATATTAAATAATAAGTTTTTCATTGATTTAACCTACTTGCTAATAGATAGCCTACTACTCAGGGTGTCCTTTAATGTGATCCCAAAATATGGTGATTTACTAACCTGGCTCAGATCCCTCTTTCTTTTGCAAAATCACTGTCCCACCTTCTTTCAAGCAAATAACTTCATATTCCATTTTTGCCCATATTTATTTTTTGTTGAATGAGATTTTTATTGAAGAAGGTGAATTATGTACTTACTGCGCTAACCATTCTTTTGAGCACGGTAAGAAAATCACTTACTGCGGTTACTGCCGGCAGTAACTATTCTCGTTCCCAGTGGGTTGGGCAGTAACCATTTTCCCGCTAGGAACGGAAATAGTAACCATTCGGTTACTACAGTAAGTCCCTGGAACACACCCTTATACTTTCATAAGTGAGTGGTTTAGAATAGTTTTCAGGATCTTATAGTGTTTCTTTGTGGAGAATAGAATTTCGAATTGATAACCATCATTTTTTCAAACCTGTTAGCTGTGTTGCATAGCTTATAAAATGAAATCTTGTTTTCAAAAACGGCTTTAAAATATGGATGAAAATGGAGAAAAAGATGGAACTATGATTAATAGAATTTTTGGTAAAATTCTGGTTAAGTGACTTCTTGCTATATTTGAAAGGGTTTAGGTTTGGAAAATGAAACTTTTGGGGATGGGTCTACAGGCTAAAGTATACTTCTGGAAAGTATTTCAAAGCACCCATATCCACTCCTTCTCCCTCTAGGGAGCCCTGAAATTCACAGGTCTATGCCTATTGAAATTTTGATAAAACAACATTTTGTTATTTCCAATTACCAGTTGCTTTTTCTCTGCCTTTAGTTCTGAAGTTCTTTAGTTCTTTGGGGGTCTCTCCCCCCAAAAGAGACCAAATCACCCTTAGAGTTCATAGGACTAATTCCAGATTCCTTCCCAAACTTTTCCAATCCAACCCTAAGTTCAGTATCTTCCAGCTTTTCCACAACCCATTGTAATTCATTCCATTCTATTTTATGATCATCTGTTATTTGACTAATGGGTCCTGGACCATTTTGTTTCCCCTAAGCTCATTTTTTAGTTCTCTAAAAATTTTATAATCTGTGATTGCAGGCTGAATTTGTAAATCACATTTGTTTTTTGTATCTCTTATCTCTTCTTACTTTCCTCCCATTTCTTTGTTTCATGAAATAAATCATCTTCAAATTTTAATTGGACCATAATCTTCTTTTTCTTAGATTTCATTGTTCTGTTATAGCCTTGTTTTATTCCCAATGGGTCCTGGACCTCTTCACCCTCCCTAAGCTCTTTTCTTCACAACGTTTTTGAATCCTCCCAAAATTTTGTTTTCTACCACCAGAGACTGAATCTGCAAATTTTATCTCTTTTTAGGATTTATCTTTTCATTTCCATTTTTCTTAAATTTTCTACTTGTGTAAAATAAATCATCATTAAATGGGAATTGGACTCCAGTGTCTGCCATCTTTCACTGCATTTCTTTTTTTTTGTATTTGAGTTTTATAGGGTAAGACAACTGGTACTGGGACACTTATATCACTCTGCCTATTCTGGGACAGAAGCTTTGATTGGATTGCAACATGTCCAATACTGGGACAAAAGACTTTAATCTGGGACAGATTGGGTCTGTCCAATACTTGGTTTGGCTGTCCAAGATTAAAGTCTTTTATCCCAGTTTTAGACATGTTGCAATCCAATCAAAGATTCTGTCCCAGAAATGGCAGAGTGATACAAGTGTCCCAGTACTGGTTGTCTTACTCTATTTCTTTTATCCCTTTTAGTTTTCTTTTCTTTGTCATGGTATTAAATAAATTGTCGCTGAATGGGAATTGAATTCTTAAATTTTACTTTTTCTTTGTATCTTTTTTCTCTCTTTTAGTTTCCTTTTCTTTTTCTATTGTATTAAATATATTGTCATCAATTTGGAATTAAATTTCTACATTTAGTTTTTTATATTGGACCAGAATTTCTTGAACTTTTTGTTCTTGTTGGTGTCTTATATTTTTTGCATGTGTTTTGAAGTTTGTCATTTTCTAAAAAAAAGTCCCAAAAGGTTGATTTCACATGTCTTATTTTCAATATTATGTGGCCTAGCCACTTCTGTATCCCATATATACCAGATTATCAACATTTAGAACTGGAATACCAATTCTTTGTTTCTTAGACAGGGTGGCTTAGCCTCCCATTTTGTTTTATGGGTTGGTCCACCTCCCCGCCAAGTCAATGAAGGAGCATATTTTTGTATCTTAGCATTTAATGCCTGATATTTTTCATTCTTTCTCAACCAATCTTATTCAAATTATTGTGATTGTCCAATTGCCTAGAAGTTACTTGTAATAAAATATCACTATCCAGAATCCCCCAGTGTGCTTCTGTTAGACCTTTAATGGTTCATTTAAACACTTGGCAATCTCTTTCTTTATCTGCCTCTCTAGGCATTCTTTCTTTCTCTGTTTCTAAGGGCTTCTCTAGCCTTTTTCTCTGTTTCTCTACAGGTATCTCTTACTTTCCATTCCTCTATAAACTTTCAATGGTAAATTTCTGCTTATCATAGCTTGAGTGGGAGCTGCAACTCTTTGAGATAGATGGTCTGTGTGAGTCCAAAATTCTGACATTTTCTTGCTCAAATGGCATTTTCTCTCCTTAGAAATGTAATCAGTCTCAAATCTGAAAATATGCACATTATTTGTCAGTAATGTTGCTTAATCACTTCATCAACCAATTGTAGCAAAATCAACAACTGTCGCACAACAAAATTGACAATATGCAATAAACTATTTCAAATTATCAGCAATGGGTAATAATTTCCATTCACATTAAAGTAATTTTTCAAATGGTCAAACTGAATTCCAGTATTTTCTGATAAAAATCATGTTACATCTCAATTAGTTGACTGTCTTTGCAAGCTAATTAGTTGCATATTATATCTATATATATAAAAATAAGTTGTCTGTCTGTCTGTGGATGGATCAGGTGACGTCACCTGAAAAAACTGGATCAGGTGACGTCAAAACTGAAAAAACTAAAAAAAGGCAAAAACTACAAAAAAAACTAAAACTAATAAAAAAAATAAAAAAGCTAAAAACTAAAAAAACTAAAAAAAGGCAAAAACTACAAAAAAAACTAAAAACTAATAAAAAAGCTAAAAAACTAAAAAAACTAAAAAAAGGCAAAAACTACAAAAAAAACTAAAAACTAATAAAAAAATAAAAAAGCTAAAAAACTAAAAAAACTAAAAAAACTAAAAAAAGGTAAAAAACTAAAAAAAATAAAAAATAAAAAAAAACTAAAAAAAGGAAAAAACTGAAAAATAAGCTAAAATAAAGGTAAAAACCAATAAAAAACTAAAAAGAAAAAAAGGAAAAAACTAAAAAAAATTTTCATCTAAAAAACTAAAAAAAACTAAAAAAGGTAAAAACTAAAAGAACTAAAAAAGAAAAAAATAAATGACGACACTCAAAGAGAAAGCGACCAGGACAAAAGGAATGTTCGATTAGCAATCAACAAAGCACCGGGACACAGGGAGTATAAATGACAACCAGGACATAAGTAAAAAAAAAAAACTATCTATATATATAAAAATAAGTTGTCTGTGGATCTGTGGATCGTGGATCAGGTGACGTCACCTGAAAAAACTGGATCAGGTGACGTCAAAACTGAAAAAACTAAAAAAAGGCAAAAACTACAAAAAAAACTAATAAAAAAAATAAAAAAGCTAAAAAACTAAAAAAACTAAAAAAAGGCAAAAACTACAAAAAAAACTAAAAACTAATAAAAAAGCTAAAAAACTAAAAAAAACTAAAAAATAGGCAAAAACTACAAAAAAAACTAAAAACTAATAAAAAAAATAAAAAAGCTAAAAAACTAAAAAAACTAAAAAAACTAAAAAAAGGTAAAAAACTAAAAAAACTAAAAACTAAAAAAAAACTAAAAAAAAGGAAAAAACTGAAAAATAAGCTAAAATAAAGGTAAAAACCAATAAAAAACTAAAAAACAAACTGAAAAAACTAAAAAAAGGCAAAAACTACAAAAAAACTAAAAACTAATAAAAAAAGTAAAAAAGCTAAAAAACTAAAAAAACTAAAAAAACTAAAAAACTAAAAAAAGGTAAAAAACTAAAAAAAATAAAAAATAAAAAAAAACTAAAAAAAAAGGAAAAAACTGAAAAATAAGCTAACATAAAGGTAAAAACCAATAAAAAACTAAAAAGAAAAAAAGGAAAAAACTAAAAAAAATTTTCATCTAAAAAACTAAAAAAAACTAAAAAAGGTAAAAACTAAAAGAACTAAAAAAGAAAAAAATAAATGACGACACTCAAAGAGAAAGCGACCAGGACAAAAGGAATGTTCGATTAGCAATCAACAAAGCACCGGGACACAGGGAGTATAAATGACGACCAGGACATAAGTAAAAAAAAAAAATTAACAAAACTAAAAAGAAGGTAAAAACTACAAAAAAACTAAAAAGAAAAAAAAACTAAAAACTAATAAAAAAACTAAAAAATCTAAAAATCTAAATAAACTAAAAAAGAAAAAAAAAGGAAAAAAATAAAGGAGAAAAACAAAACTAAAAAACGAATGTATATACAGACCGGTACACCGGGATACAAATGACGACCGGGACACAGGGAATATAAATGACGACCGGGACACAGGGACACAACTACAACGGGGACACCGGGGGAAACAGGGGGATATAAATGACGACCGGGACAAAAAAACTAAAAAGAAAAAAAAAACTAAAAACTAATAAAAAAACTAAAAAATCTAAAAATCTAAATAAGCTAAAAAAGAAAAAAAAAGGAAAAAAATAAAGGAGAAAAACAAAACTAAAAAACGAATGTATATACAGACCGGGACACCGGGATACGACCGGGACACAGGGAATATAAATGACGACAGGGACACAACTACAACGGGGACACCGGGGGAAACAGGGGGATGTAAATGACGACCGGGACACCGGGACAGGGAATGGTCGATTAGCAATCACCATCAACAAAGCTCAAGGGCAATCATTAGAATCATGAGGTATAGATCTGAATACAGATTGTTTTCCCATGGACCATTATATGTTGCATGTTCAAGAGTCGGTAAACCTGACAATCTATTTATATGCAAAGACAATGGGACAGCAAAGAATGTTGTATATTCGCAAGTTTTACGTAGTTAAAACCATATATATATATATATATATATATATATATATATATATATATATATATATATATATATATATATATATATATATATATATATATATATATATATATATATATATATATATATATATATATATATATATATATATATCTATATTCACAGGTGGGACATATGGACACAACTACAATGGCGCGTAACTATTATGGCGCGTAACGACTTACGCGCGCGGGGGGGCTTGGGGGGGGCGCGAAGCGCCCCCACCAACTAGGTGTTGGGGTGGCGCGAAGCGCCACCCCAACAGCTAGTCTATATATATAAAAATAAGTTGTTTGTGTGTTGTTTGTTGACTGACGTCATGCATGTTTGTCAACTGACGTCATTATAAGGATTGAGCATTATGCCATCATGAAGTTGTTTGTTGACTCACATCATGTTTGTTGACTGACAAAATTACAGACCAGGACACAAATGACGACCGGACACTGGGACACAGGGAATATAAATGAAAACCAGGACACTCAAAGAGAAATTACAGACTGGGACATCAGGACACAAATAACAACCAGGACACAGGGAATATAAATGATGACCAGGACACAACTACAACAAGGACGTGGGGGGGGCACAGGGGGGATATATAAATGATGACCGGGATGCAGGGAATGTTTGATTAGCAATCACCATCAACAAAGCTCAAGGGCAATCATTAGAATAATGGGGTATAGATCTGAATATGGATTGTTTTTCCCATGGACAATTATATGTTGCATGTTCAAGAGTTGGTAAACCTGACAATCTATTTATATGCACAGACAATGGGATAGCAAAGAATGCTGTATATTTGCAAGATATAAGGCTTTGTATATGACGTCATTATAAGATGATGCTACAAACCAGGACACCGGGACACAAATAACGACCTGGATGCAGGGAATATAAATGACAACTAAGACACTCAAAGAGAAATTACAGACCAGGACACAAACGACGACCAGGACACAAATGACAACCAGGACACTGGGACACAGGGAATATAAATGATGACCAGGACACTCAAAGAGATTATTTTCACACCAAGAAACCTGGTGTAGTGATGGACTCTCAAATGACTGTGGCCACTCCAATAGATGAGAGCTTCAAATCCACAAGCTTTTTGAATAACACTATCTTTTCAATGGCAGTGTCCAGACAGACAGAATTAGATTCTTAACCTAAAATTTACTTATTTGCAACACCACTGACTTAGCAACAAGAATTTTGCTTGTCCTCTGAAATTATACAATAAGCAAATGTAATCTAGAAAAGGAAACGGGTCATTTATCTGAAAAGAGAATTGGTACAGCCCTAACAGTATAAACTCAGAAGAAATATCCTACTGAAAGAGTTTTATGGTCAAAACAGGACTCCTTCCTGAAAATTTTGTTTGATTTTTATGAAGCTGTTATTTGACCGAAATTGAAGTTTCTGCAGCTTTAATTTAGTAAAACATTGCAAAACTCTATTATCTACAGTATTGTAAAACTGCATAAATATAGAGCTTGTTTTAAGCTAAGAGAAATTTTTGGCTTGTGCTTCGGTATAATGCTAGAGATATTTCCCAAGATTAAAAGATATTGTAAACATGACATTGTTTTTGAATATGTATCTGAAAGTAGTGTTATCCATTTTAACATTATCTCTGCTTAGCCCAGTTTCCTTTCAGCATTTCCAATTGAAATAATGGCTATTATAGCATTTGCTTTTTGTAGATTCACTGCCTTAGAATGACTCCCCTATATTTTGGTCTCTCCCTCCTGCCTCATGACAGCTCATACTGAAGTGAGTAATTGCGAAAAATTTACTGATAAGCAAGTCCAACAATTTCCCTCACTATCTTCAAGTACTTCCTCATGGCTCAAGTAAAGGACATTAGTTGGATCCTTGGCTCAGTTTTCTTTTGTGTGAAATACCAGTTCTATAATTACTTTAAAACCATTTAATTGAAGGGCCAAAAGTGAATGCTTTGAGCCTGTGTCCCCTCTGCATGCTCAATTCATACACAGATATTTTGTACCTCTTTTGACTCTTGTTCATTTGAGAATTATTATGGGAATGGGGTAAATAGTTAGATGCTATCATATTCAATATAAACTCCCAGCAAAAAGTGACGTGTATCCCACATAACAGTTGTCACCCCTCTGCTTCACCCAGGATATTGATGTGTAAAAAAAGTGGCTGTACTAAATTGGCATGGAAAGCTGATATTTAAGGTCTTCTTATGTTGTTTATTAAAAATCTATGGCTTGTCCTTTGCATTAGTGTCAATCCCTGCAAAGAGAATGAAACAAATCCTTGCTATCAGGACCTCTACTGGGGGGGGGGAGGCAACTAGACTTTGACCAGTCTTGGTGATAAATCCTTGAATATCCTAATTGTGTTTTAGAGGAGCTATCATAATTCCAGCTATGTGAGAAGAAGGACTTGTCAACCAGGTTGGTGGATCTGAATTAAATTAGATAGAAAATTTTAATGGGTATTAAACCTTTGACATTTTGATATTTCAGAGTTCAGACCAAACCTTGCCTCTACAGGAATTGCAGGCAACTCTGCTGAATCTGAAGGTCCACTGGAATGGGGATCAGGTTTGAAAAAAAAATTGATGAAGTGTTAGAGTTGGGTTTTTACTATGAGCCTTTTTGGGGCTCAGACTTGATACACAATTTGTTTACAGATTGGGCCAATGCGTTGATGCCATCAGGATACCTATCCAAAGAAGTTGTTAGGTTTTAATAAATGTTGGGAAGAAGAATCAGGCGTTGTCCTTTTTGGTTCTTTTAGTAGCCCATCGAATTCCCAATCTATGGGGGAGGGGGGCAGGGCTCCATAAGCTCAAATTATCAGGGGATCTTCCAAAAGGGGTTGTCAGATATTGACGAGATTTAGTAAGAGAAAAGAATTGATGCCCTAGTTATACCTTCTTGGTGCCCACTGCTGATTGTACCTCTGCAATGTAAGGGGACATTTGCTATTTGTGTATATTCATCTAGTGCTATTAAAACAGAAAAAAACCGATTGTGATTGTAAATATAACAACCTTAAATCCACTAGACTATTTTTCGTTTCTTTGGGCAAAAAAGAAAATACATTTTACTTGTCTCATGCTTGTGTCTTTTCCAAAATAAAGGATTTAACCATTTTCTTGAATGATGTAAACTTGTAGCCATTTTTTTAAACTCTGGGTGGGTATTCTAGACACCAACACCTTTGTTTATTAGGAAAAATCTTGCTCATTTTATATTTCTTTTCTCATCAGTTTTCTCTAAAAAATATCTAATTTTCATAAATAATTTTTTTTTCTCGCCAAGAATGAATTTATGTGTGAAATTCTGTTGAAAGTAAGCACGTTTTATTGGAAAGAAAGTAAAAATCTAATAAATGTGCAAGAAATTTTTTTTTTTTTTTTTTTTTTTTTTTTTTTTTTTTTTTTTTTTTTTTTTTTTTTTTTTTTTTTTTTTTTTTTTTTTTTTTTTTTTTTTTTTTTTTTTTTTTTTTTTAGTTATCAGGTCATCGTGCCCTTTTACTAAGAAATTGTCTTTGGTCCGAAATTTGAGCCTGTTTGTGTCTATTAATGTCCAGTTTGTTTAAAGTTATGTTTTATTAATGTCATTTTGGTTCTTGGAATACTTTTGTAATTCTTTCGTTTTAACTTTTTCAAGGTAAATTAAAAAATGGCTGCCAGTTTGTTTGGTGGAAGATCTCAATCCAGCAAAAACCTTGTTGAATTCAGGGCTGGCAAAATGAAAATGGAAGGGAATATGGTGCATCCCATCAAAAGGAAAGGTCTTGTGTACGTCCATCAGTCAGAGGATTCACTTATTCACTTTTGTTGGAAAGATAGACAAACTGGAAATGTTGAAGAGGTATTTACTGATTTCTTTTTAGTTTTACACAGATGGTTTTTTTTTGCTGGTTGACATTATTGTAATAGCACTGATATACACCTTTATTGTTGTTATGAAGCTACTTGAAATCTGGGGGAGAGGGTACTCCTCTTGAGATGGTATAAAGAACCCCCAGATAAGTTTAGAAAACGTGAGCTATGTACCACCTCTTTCAAGACATAAGACCCCTTTTCCTGTAGTATAATCCCTCCTTTTTCGGCAAAATGATGTTATAAGTTGACAGGAAAGAATTTTAACCTTTCTTGCCAGACTCATCCAGCTCAACCTCATCATTAATGCCACTTAAGTCCTCAATCTCCCTGTTTGGTCCTTCTCGTTCAATGTTGAAATTATCACTCTCACTGTTAAGAAGATCAGGATCTCCTTGTCTCTTTATAATCACGTCAATGGGCAGACCAACAATAATTGAGCTTGGCTGCTCATGCTAAACCAGAACGGAACCAGCATGAAAAATTCTGCAGTTAACCTGATTCCAAAGTGGATGCTCCCTGTGTGGCCGTTTTGTCTTCCAGAACAGATTTTTTTTTTTTAAGGAATGTACTGTCTTTCCATGACACATAAATAGCAGTTCAAAAGGAAAAATCCTTTGTTTGACAGTGAAACACAAAAAAAAATCTTGGGATATTTTGGTCACGTACACATTAGTCTTCAAGAGATAAACTAAAATAAATACAAAAAGAACATTGACATTATACAAAAAAAAATAACAGTAATTACATACTGTTGAATGCTTTTATTTTTTTTTTCAAAGCAGTCACAGATGCAAGTTTCTCTGACTTCCGAGTATCCAGGCCATGATTAATTGATTTTATTACATGAGTAAACCAATACCTGGTATTTCACAAACTACTGAAAACACATAAGAGAACTATTAAAATACAAGAATCAACTAAAAAAAGAAAAAAACTTCTAAAGGAAACTACTAAAATACATAGAAAAAATAAACACTGATACCAACTATATATCATAAGTCCAACGACTGGCCGGGGTTCCTGCCATTGGCATAACAAAGTAATAATGATCAGACAATGTTTAACCGCTTTGTATTTGTTATATAATTCATAACGATTGTTTTAACCCTCTTGTTGTTTACTACTAAATTTAGTTTAAAGGGAAATGGAACATCTAATTCGCTAAGCCAGATTTGCTTTTCAAAACGATAACGACAAAAACAGGGACAATTAAATAAATAATGGTAACAAGTTTCTGGGACCCCATATACACACAAAGGAGAAGAAGTTTTCCCAATTTTAAACAAGAAATAATTTAGGTGGCAGTGTCGAGTAATGAGCTGAGTTTGTTGATAATTTGGGGTGTATTTTGAGATAAAGTCATCTTTATTAGTGAAAAAGTGGCTTGGTCATATACCAATATTATTTTCAAAATGACAGAACCATTTATTATAAAGAACATTTTTGGAATGAATATTATTTAACTTAGTAGGAAACTCATTATCTAAAATATTTCTACCAAGTAACTCAGCGATACATTCATCTGTATCGAAAATGTTTGAGAGAGTTGTTCAATAGAAGGGAAGTCAGCTTCACTAAAGGAGGCCAGAAGGATGGGTGACCCTTTTTGCAATAGCTTTTGACAGCCGATTCAGTAGCTCTATATTGCAAAGGTAATATGCCCGCTAAAACTTTAATTACCTCAGTCGGGGCTGAACGAAAAGATTTAGGACTCGTTATTAGAGGAACCCGCTGAGCTGAAGTAAGCAATCGTTGAACATTTTTCTTTATGTGGGCTCCCAACCAAACAGAATAAGCATATAAAATGGTACTTTCTACAACTGGTATATACAGCTTACAAAGAGCATATGGCTTCAGACCCCATGTTGTCTTTGCAACGCATAATAACTTGGCCGAATATCGCTTAGCAGTATTAACACTATCTCAAATATGCACATTCCACAATAGCTTTCTATCGAGAATAACCCCAAGATATTGAACTTTATCATGGATTTTAATTTTAATTCCTTCAAAGAAAATATTTACATCAGGTATCTTATTTTTGTTCGTATATAGAATAGGCTCTGTTTTAGATTGATCTAAAGTAAGTTTATTTTTATCTGCCCATGATTCAAAATTAGTAAAAACTTTTTTTGCAACTTTTTCGATCATACTTACACGTTTTGCAGTAATTTTAACACAAACATTATCGGCATATGCTTGAATAGTAGAATTATCATCAATTTTAATACATAAGAGATCATCCAAATTGTGCCATTATTAGCGATAGGAATGGTGATAGAATACCACCTTGAGGGCAAGATTGTTCTAATTCACGTGCTATATTGTTATTGTAGGAAACAACACAATTCGATAAACAACTATGAATTAATTTTTGACATGCCATTTGGACAACCTTTAACATAAAGTTTTCTGGTTATACCCGGATGCCAAGCATTGTCGAAAGCCCCTTTTATGTCAAGAACTAAAACTGAAGTAAACAAATTTCTCTTCTTATTATTCTCAACTAACGTTACTCTATTATCAATTGCATCTACTGTCCTTTTTCCGTTACAAAATTGCATAGAAGAAATCCACTCACACTCACTAGTCAAATTATTCAGTGTATGCATAATTGATACGTTCAAAAAATTTACCTAAGCTAGAGAATAGAATAGTAGGGTAATAAGACTTGGGGTTACCAACATTTTTCTTTCCTTTTTTAAGAATGACAGTAATATTAGCTTCTTTTCATGCTTTTGAATAATAAGACAAATTCAAACATGCATTAATAATGTTTAAAAAGGTGGGAGAAAGTATATTAGAATTCTTTGAATTACCAAGTTTAAAATATTATCAGGCCCGGGTGCTTTCATCGATTTCATGGATTTGATTGCATCTTTTAATTTATCTAGATTAATATGGTCTACACCTGTAATTCCTTCACTTAATAATACATTTGAAATATCATCTCTAACTTTACTGTGAACACGATTATCATGCAAAAGAATATCTTTCCCATGCCATTTATCAAATAAGATTTCACCCTCTTCTTTAATTATTGTCGTACTTGTCCCGTCATGTGTATTGGTTTAACATTTCCCCCTGAAAATTTACAAATACGATGAATTGTGTTCCATGGGTCTGAACTAGCTTTATCCATACATAACTTTTTCCAATAATCATTCTTAGCTCTTAATATTTTTAATTTCTTTTCTTCAATAGGTTTCTGTTTGCTTGCATTAGTCTTAAGGACTCTATTAATTCTTATTTTATGTCTATATAACCTTCTCAAATTAGGTAATTCAGGGCTCCATCATCTAGCATACTTTATAATAAAACGATTTCCTAAAAGTGGGGTTGGTTCTGAAGTTGCTAGTTGAATTAGTCAAACAGTTCGTGGTAACGAACTGTAGTAAGGAGCGACCCGGCTCAATAGTAAACGAAACTCTAAAAAACGGAATTTCGATACTAAAAGATATATCAAAAGAATTGGATTTTTATGCTGATTTTAAATATATAAGTTTCATCAAATTTAGTCTTTGTCATCAAAAGTTACGAGCCTGAGAAAATTTGCCTTATTTTGGAAAATAGAGGGGTAACACCCCCTAAAAGTCATAGGATCTTAACGAAAATTACACCATCGCATTCAGCGTATCAGAGAACCCTATAGAAAAAATTCCAAGGTCCAATCTACAAAAATGTGGAATTTCGTATCTTTTGCCAGAAGACAAATCACGGGTGCGTGTTTATTTGTTTTTTGTTTTTTTTAGTTTTTTTTTCCCCAGGGGTCATCGTATCGACCAAGTGGTCCTAGAGTGTTGCAAGAGGGCTCATTCTAACGGAAATGAAAATTTCTAGTGCCCTTTTTAAGTGATCAAAAAAATTGGAGGGCACCTAGGCCCCCTCCCACGCTCATTTTTTTCCAAAGTCAACGGATCAAAATTTTGAGATAGCCATTTTGTTCCGCATAGTCGAAAACCATAATAACAATGTCTTTCGGGATGACTTACCCCCCACAGTCCCTGGGGGAGGGGCTGCAAGTTACAAACTTTGACCAATGTTTACATACAGTAATGGTTACTGGGAAGTGTACCGACGTTATCAGGGGGATTTTTTTGGTTTAGGTGTGGGGTTCAGGGGAGGGGGCTATATGGGAGGATCTTTCCTTGGAGGAGTATTTCATGGGGGAAGAGAAATTCAATGAAAAGGGCGCAGGACTTTCTATCATTACTATAAAAAAAAAACAATGAAAATATAAACATGAAAAAGTTTTTTCGATTGAAAGTAAGGAGAAGCATTAAAACTTAAAACGAACAGAGATTATTACGCATATGAAGGGTTCTAAAAATACTTTAGCATAAAGAGCGAGGTATTTAGGAGGAGATAAATACTTCGCTCTTTAGGCTAAAAAATTTTTAAATAATTTCAACTATTTATTCTACGGCCTTTCTGATTCAGGGGTCATTCTTATAGAATTGGGATAAAACGTAACGTAAGTTACGTAAGTTATGTATGTTTGTTACGTAAGTTAATTCTTAAGTTACGTTTTTTTTAATAATAAAAACGTTCGTTAACAATTAAAAGATCTAGTTGCCTTTTTGAG